>NW_028277780.1:0-300000 GCF_059751315.1 Micrasema longulum
CGCCTTGAAGCATTTGAAATGTGGATCCACCGTAGAATGTTAAGAATATTTTGGACTGATATGATAACCAACAATTAAGTATTACGTAGAGCCAATACTAATAGAGAACTATTCACCACTGTCAAGCTCCGTAAGATTTCATATTTTGGCCATGTGTTGAGAGGTGATAAATATGCCACACTTCAGTTTATCATAAGAAAAAGATCAAGGGACGTAGAGGGGTCGGAAGAAAACAGCTTTCCTGGTTTCGAAACATCCGAACATGGACCGGGATTAGAACTGTGGAGGAGCTGTTTCGCACTGCTCAGGATAGGGATGTTTTCTACCAAGTGATCGTCAACGTTGAGGGTTCCCGACATAACACGTGAAGAAGAAGAAGAATACGAAATACACAACTTTGGAATGACCTGTGACCGGTTACATCGCTTTTGCGACATTTTTAGAGAAACAATATTCTATTCAATTCAATTATTTTACAATTTTGAATTTCTCTATCCTTGCTGTTTTTGTAGAAAAATATTGATTTTTATAATAAAGATACCTGTCTCGAAGATGTCGCAAAAGGGATTAAACCGGTCGCTGGTTATTTTAAATTTGTAAACTCAATGAAATAACTAAGTCAATTGGTTTTGCATAAAAGTACATGGATTTTAATGGCCACTTGTAAACTTGGCAATGGAACTGCTGCTTTCTGAAACTGGTAATTTGTGATACTTTTGCATATTTTCTTTGAAGATTTTAAAACAAGCGTTTTAACGGAAACTTAACGATTCCTAAATTAAATTAGTGTAATTTATACTGTGATGAATGATTATTACTAGATGCAGTCTCTAAAATCTTCAATTTAAATACAACTCTCTGCTTATTAAATTCTCTTACGTTATATAAACGACTTTACCAAAAACCGAGCTAAATCTCAAATAGCAAAACATAACTTCATGTTTTTTAACACGTCGCTCCGCGTTCACTAAATTATACGTCCGAAACATCGTGTTGTTTTAACACAAATGAAAATAATTTAATAAAATGAATCAGCCGTCCCTAATTTTATCAGCAAGCTGTGGTCACCGCAATTCTGACCGCACGGGTGGCGTGGCGAATTAAAATTTCATGAATTGTCACGTAGTGGTCATATTATTTCATTATAAAACTTGGGACGCTTTCGACTTGGTACGATAAATGAAATTTTCGTTCGCAAGTATGACCTGAAAAGGAAACTTCAAAGAATAAATGGCTACTTTTGATTTTGTTCCGTTAATAGATATATAAAGTTTAGACAGTAGTTAAAAGCGTTATATTCAAATATCTACAAAGTATAATCCAGTTTTCTGTATGAAAATATGAACATTTATTTAAATGTCTTTTTTTAGAATCATGTTTAACTATAGATTACCAATAAAAAAAACAATTTCAACAAATTAGATTAGAGATGGAGAAAGTTTAAGAGAATAAAATATGGATATAGAGGCATTTACAGGGCTTATGACCTGATTATTGGATGATTTATTTATTTATTTAATATTTCATAAGAAAACATTATATAATTGAATAAACATTGTATTTTTTATGTATTTTAGTAAAGTGTTATTGTTTCAGACTTTTAAAATGGATTTAAAAAATATAATTGACTTCGGTCCATTAATTTTTTTTTTTATTTTCTGCTTACATTTTGAGTATTTTGAAATGTCCTGAACATTTTTTCTACTGTCAAAGGATTAAGGTCCAAGGTGTAAGTGAGAACATTAATTTAATTATGTGATCACTTTACACACCGTGTAACATTCACCAGTTTGACCATGTTTTTAAACATCCGCATTTCTTCAATTCTTCAATCTGCTGATTTCAGTGAAGTAAAACAGATAAAACCTTTATTGTTGTAAAGAGATTCATCCGATTAAATTATTGCACATACAAGGCAACGCCTCAAAACAATTTTGTCATTTTCATACTTTTTATCGGACCAGTTGGTTAAATTTACGATATTTTGAGTTCGTCTTTACAAACCTGTACAAAGAGTCACTACAAATATTTAGACATAATCAACATATTGTATTATTATGTATTATTTGTGTTGAGGAGTGTGAAGAGGTGTGAAGAAATAAGTGGACTGCATTGTTAGGGAAGGAAGGTTGCGGTCGTGAGACGATGGCGCAGCTTTTATAGAGCTGGTGGTCAAGACAGCGGGAACAGTTTGATTGTTGAATGATTAGTTGGAAGCACTTGACTAGATTTTCGATTGGTATGAAAAATTCAATGTTATTTCTGGTACTCACTGTATATTACACTGTCGACTAATTTGATTATTTATTTAAATGAACAATACAGCATTACTGCTAATTATAATGTACATAAATTATATTATTAAGTTATTACATAAATGCGTTTGTATTAAAATATTACAACAAAGATGAAGAACATTTAAGATAATGTAATATAGAAGTCTAGGCATCTACAGAGCTTATGACCTGTCAATGGCTGGTTTAAGTGGCCACTTTACACACTGTGTAATATTCACCATTCTGCCTATATTTGAACATCTATATTCCTTCAATTCTTTCATCTGTTGATGTTTGTGAAGTTAAAGAGCTGAAACCTTTATTTATGCGGGTGAGATTCATCTAATTGAATTATTTTACCTACATACCACACTGCTGACAGTTTGCCGGCAGTTTATGTCCGAACTTCGGGACAAGAACCTGACTTGTGAAGACGCAAACGAGTTGGCGGCCAACAGAAATGCATGGAGGCTCTTTGTGGATACCATATGCTTTAGCCAGGGAGCGGACATGGAATGATGATGGTCTGAACGATAAAAATGTACTCATTTTTATAAATAAATTAAGATAATAATTTGAAGATAGTTGAATTAATCTGGGCCCTGATAAGGGTTGATTTTTTTTACAAAGCTATAGTGGAACATTAAAACAATGGAGTACGGTGAACAGAAGTAAGAGGATTCCATTTATGTTTTGTTTTTAATGTGCTGATAAAATTGTTTTGATTATTATCTGCCATTGCTTCCTAATCAACGAATAAAAACATACATTTTGTTTTTTCGTACAGCAAACTTCGTAAGTTTTGATCACATTTATGTTTACAATTCTCTTATCGCATTAATTGTTTGATTGCTCAGTCAATGAAAAGCTTTAATTAATTTAGCGAACGTAAACAAACATGTTCGAATGATTAATTGTATAATTTATCAAAGGTTACAATAAAAACATACACCCTTCACGTGCGTTCCATATCAACCGCATTGAAATATACGACTGGGACAGGCAATAATAAATTATAGCATAAAAATGTTTACTGAGGGATGAAAAATTACCCCGTTTTTCATTGAAATAAATAATATGGTTGAAATGCGATATCATAAGTGATTGAAACATTTTGTTATGGTACTTAAGGTTTAACGTGCCGAGTAATAAATTTTGTGTATGTATTTGTTAGTTAAATATGAACATGTACGCCCAGGGGGCTTCTACGGTTAAAATATTTATTTAGTATAGGGAATAAAATAAATCAAAAGTATCGACAAAGAAATACAAAAACAAATCTCGTTAACAAAATGTCATGCCTCTATAGCATCATGTGACAGTTTCGTTACTAACCATTTAAGTGCTTGCAAAATCCAAAATTAACACCATTACTATTTTTTTATCAATTTTAGACCACTGAGTGGTAAATGTCATTTAATGTAATTAAAGTTCATTTCGTCATAAACAGATGATTATATGATGATGCTGGTTGTTAGAAAGTTGATTTGAGATTTACTCGAATTAACTAGGACGCGTATTTGAAGTATTAAAAAAACTCAATAACAAGCATAACAATCGGTTAAACATGTTTCCCATTTATTCATTTTTTTATTTTATTTCTTACGTATAAATTGCCTTTTAATATTGAACATAAGTATGAAGAAAAAAAATACATATATGAATACATAAGAAAAAATTATAAAATTGTGTAACTACAATTGTGTAACAAGTAGGTTAATGCACATAAGCAACCAAAAATATTAAAGAAATAAATACATAAATATGAAAAAGCAAAAAAGTAAAACATTATTAAATATAAAGAAAAATTTAAGAATTATATTGCGAGAGAAAAAAAGAAATCAGACTCGTATTAAATTTTAAGTCCAGAACCAAATATATCAGCCTTGTCCTCATACTGATTGCCATATCTGTGGAGCCTGGGGATAGGCGAGTGCATGTGATAGTTGGTCCTTGAATTTGCAAAACAAAAAGGAGATCTATGGCGGGTATGTTGACTAGATAAAAAAAAATGTAAACACACCAACTCCAGAAAATCTAGACTGTCAATGAATGGATTGATAACTTTATAAAGTAATATTAGGTCAGTTAGAATTCTTTAATCGGAAAGTTTCAAAAGATTTGCCAAAGATAACAATTGATTATAATTAAATAAAGCAGCTCAAATATGTTGTTTAAAATTAATATATTTTAGAAATTTCTTCTGGACGCGCTCGAGTGAATCAGAATGTACAGCATAATGGGGCGACCAGACTGGAGAAGTATATTCTAAACGACTTCTAACTTGGTAGCAATAAAGTTACTTGATTGGTGTGATATTTTTTTAATTTGCTAGTTACCCTATAAATAAAACCCAACATACTTAGCGCCTCACTTAAGGCATTGTCACACAATGTGTTCAAGAAATGCTAAAAAAAAACTATGTATCCTTAGAACCCTAACCTCCTTTATTTTACTGCTTTTTAAAGCTAATACATTTATTCCTTTTTTTGTTTTTTTTTCTCTCTCCAACCAAATTCATTACCAAATCTTATCTCTTCATCAAAACCCAGCTGTTTTTTTCCCGTTATTTAGGTTTTTCATGCTTGTCTATTTTGGTATATATTTTGTTTTTTACTCCAAATTTTTTGACCTACTCTTTTTTGACCAGTCTGTTTTCTTTGGTTGGCTGGAAGATATTGTAAAATGTTTGCCAACGTGCTTTTTCTTTGTACTTGAAGATAAAAATAAAAAAATGTGATAAAAATGTCACACTCCTATTTTTTGGAGTTTGTTCATTTTATAATGAAAAATTTGATGTTTTATAATTTACAGAAATCTATCAAAAGACATTTTTTTATTTCAAAGAAATATAGTTACAAAGAGTTGATGATTTTTTCTTGATGTTTTATGAAACTCCAAATGATTTAGAAAACAAGTGGGTTTTTTTTTCCTAAACATCATTTCACTCTCACAGCCTCGCACCTCTGATGGTTGAGCTTTCTATACCATAGGGCCTGCGGCGGCAAATGCATGTTCACCGATATCAACCCATATCTTAATTTATGGCTCGACTGTGGAATTATCTCCCATCCACCATCAAAGATGTTAGTACATTATCTCTGTTTAAATCACGTCTGAAGAAACATATCCTTTCTCTTCCTTAATCTTTCCTCCTTTCCTCCTTTCCTCTTTCCTCTTTTTTTCCTTTTTCCCATTGAGTAATAGTTTTGATTTAAGGTACTTTTTACGTTTATTTCTATTTTATTATATCTTTAGCTTTTTAATATTTTTTTCTATTGAATATGTTCTGTAACTTGAATTATAAAAATAAAACTTTTATTTTATTGGTTGGTTGGAAGAAATTGCCATTTGGCAATAAGCCCGCTAATGTACGAATAACATTTTGTACAAAAAGTTGAATAAATAAATAAATATATGGAACAGAAATCTGATGTAAGAGAAATGATAAAATTAATTCAATACCAAAGTCGAAACGGCCGATTTTAGTAAATATAATTTTTGAAAAACATTTTTATAAGTCATGAAACTTGCATCCACATACTTGTCGTTTTAGGAGATAATTAATCAATATTTATACCTTTTTTAAGTTGTTTATAAATCAGGTAGTCCGATCCAGAAATACATTTGAGTATCAGTACCGGAGGAATTTTCGTATTAATCGCTGACAATTTAAATTTAATCATATTCAAAATAGAATTGCAGTAGTAAGATACAATATTGTTGCATTGAAATGGTATTGTCTTGAAAATCTACTAGGTACGTGAAAGTTGATTAATGATAACATTTCATGGAAATCAAAGAAGTTATTAAACAATTTAAAATTAGAATAATTTATCATTAATTTTTGTTTTTTCTATTTTCAAATGATAATAATGATGAAGATCTGTGTTTTATTTGTTAATATACTATTGAAATAACCAAAAAAAAAATTATTGAGTTTTTTTATTTTATTTTTATGTACGTAATGTCATTGTTATGATTTTTCAAAGATTTGTAATTTTGAAATTTTTTTGCCCTGGACGTTACGAATTGTCGTCGGTGAGTTCAGCTGACATTTAAAAAAAAAAACCTATGGCGTCGGATGGAGACCGGAAATCTATCAAAACATATGATTGATTTCTTCTCTTTAGTCGTTTGCTCTTAGATGAGCAGTCGTTTACGTTGACAGGAAAGAAGCACGTTGTTACGATCCGTAGGCTTCTGGTTCCTCCTGAAGAAGGACGCCAGTCGTTTCTGTCACCAAGTCTGTCAATCTGGTAGGACTTCATCCGTAAGATCGCGTTCACTCTACTCGTTCTTATACCGCTAATTTTTCCATACTATCTCCTTGTCTCGTAACATGACCAAGTAACTGGGAACACAGATTTGTACAGAGGAAAAAAGACGCTGTTTATGGTATCCGCAGCAATCTACGCCAGTATCACATTTTAAAGGCATCTATCTCTCTTCGTTGTCTTTCTCTCAGGGTCCACGTTTCTGCGGCGTTCAACAATATAGGAAAAAATAAAGCGTTTTCCATTTTAATTTTGTAGTACGTTGTTGCCATTTAAAATAAAAAAAATATAGAAGAGCGAGCCATAGTACTCCGTCTCTCGATTTCAGCAACCCACCCATTGAACCCTGATAAATATAACTATTCATAATTAATTGGTTCTTCTAAGTAGCTGTTGCCCAAAACCTTCATCGTTTTAAAGAAATTCATTTTTATGAAAACGTATTTTTTTCATGTTATATATTTTCGAGAAACTTCGCCATACAGTTAGGTGCTCTATTTTTACCAGCTTACGCGAGTAAGAAAAAAAAATCAATCAAATTTTCCGTAGCTAGGAATTTTCTCATTGCTACTAATTCAAAATAAAATTTAATATTTTCAAAAGAGATTCCTAGCTTAAAATTGGCTCTCAAAATTATATTAAACAATTTGAGATATTATGAAGCACCTTTTAATGAACTTTTATAAAAACGATCGCGTAAATAATAAGACACAGGTATTAAAATAGAATTAAGTTATTCATTTTATTCTTTCGTAAGGGTTTTTTTATTTTACCAATCATGGTTTAATAGCGCATATAGATAGTTATATTTATTACTGCCTTATTCAAGTACGTACTTATTATTGTTATCTGAAGTATATAATTGCCTTGTATATTAAATTATTCATTTTAAGCTTTATGTTTTATAGTCAAATATAATAACCGATTCACCACATAATGAATGACCTTCCGGATTTGAATCCGGAATCTGGAATTGATTCCAGATAAAAAAGATTTTTTTAATCAAGATTTAAAAACATGAGAAAGAAATATGGAAAAGTGAATTTGCAAAATACACTCGTATTTTTATTCACACTTGTTTAAAAAAGTCAAGTTTAAAACATTTATGTACCAAGTTAGCCACAACTTAAACAGAAGAAATTTCCTTCTCGGGATATACAAAATGACTTAAAAATTAATGTGTTTGTTGTAAACGCTTTAAAGTTGAAAAAACTCTGTGAAGTCGTTGTAATATTTGTGAATAAATAAATATAAATGAATAAATCAAGAGCTGTTACGTCCCCAAAAAAGGTCCTTCGAACTAACTTCAAAGACAACTAAGCGACGGAAGAGCGCCCATCGTCATGGAAAAAGTCTTAAAATTTGTGTTTGAGATTTAGGCACCTTCAATAATAAGAAAGTCTACAAAAGATCTCAAAGAATCCTCTTTTGTTCGCTTTACGTTGTAACAGAACTTCGCGAAACGCCAATGGCTACGTTTTTTCATAATTTTAAGAAGTCCCGGAAGTTTGTTCTTTCCCTAAATAATTACGCTTTACTCTCGTTTTTAGAGCGGATGCTCAGCGCTTATAAAAAATAAATTATTTCTTCAACTTTCTTGTAGGAAAACGATATATAATCTGTTTTAAACAAGATTTTATACTCTCGACAAGTGTGTCACGGTTAGAGTTTCCGATTAAAAATCTTTTGTTTCTTTAAATATGATATTTTATGGTGAGATTTTGTTTCTTTTTGAAGTGATATAGAAATGAGGTTAAAAATAATATTCTGCGTCAAATTAACAATGAATAATTTGTTAGCTACGATACAAAAAAATATTGTGTAAATTTTTATTAAGATTTAAAAAAAACACTACTGCTGTTCCAAGAGAGCATTCAAGAGTTGATATCAGCGGGTATTACAAAACTTTTAATCATGAATAGTGACGGAGTGAATGCCGAGTCAATCAATTAATTAATGTTGATATTTCAAAATTATATTTACAATACTAAACACAATATTATTTTCACTTTAAATTTTTTAAATTTATTTAATTTTAAATAAACTTAAAAATGTGTAACTAGGAAACCACTTTGTATTTTTTTGTAAAAACTAATTGTGTTTCTTTGATAACTTATTTTCGATATTTGACTCCCGACATAAAATATTTATTTTAAATAGTGTTTTCACACTAGAATATTTTATAGTTCTTGGACTGGTACTGGAAGCGTAAAACTGATCATGTAACAAAAATGATTCAGATACGCTGCGATTGGTGTACCAATGCAGTGCTCTATGCATCATTAGGTACGGAAAGGAAATAATGATGTCGATCATTTGACATTATTTATACAAACAATAATTAATGCTAAATAATTTTACAAAAATATTTATAAAAGGCCAAATTATATCACAGGTACAAAATTATTTTTTGAAAAACAGGACATATTTACGTTTGGGTGATTGTGCTTATATCTTAAATAAAAGTATTATTTCTTTTTAGTCGCTAATAACCATGTGAGAAAATTATAAACAAGTTAAGTAAAGCAGGGATCGAGCTTCTAGTCTGGAGTCCACGACATTATTACGGGACTAAAACCGGTCCCACTTGTTCTATTTTAATTTGATATACATGCATTTATTAAATCTTTTTTTTTTTTAATAAAGACTGTTGTAAATATTTTCATTTTAAATAGGTATAAAAAACCTTTCAAAGTTATAGCTAAGCCATTTAATTTTACCGATTTAGGTAAGGTGATTTTATAAAATTGACTTTTGTATGTTTTACTTAGAAATCCAACGATTGAGATTGTTTATACGAATTTCCCATTTAAAATGTTTGTGCAACTTAAACTAAACTATAGATCGACGATCATAGATGGTGTATTTGCACGAAAAATAATAATAATAAATTGATCCTAAATGTCGCACATTCGATAAAAAATAATCATAATTTTAAAAAAAACCTTTTTAGTTCAGCGTCTTCTTTTCCATATCCGCTTTTATGTAGAGCATGTGGACATCACCAGATGCCTCAAAGAGACCCTATCGCCAGTCAGCGCTCTCACTTCAAGATAAACAAATAAGAACAGAGATGCATAACATTCTAGATAAGGAAACAATGGGTGAAATCTAATCTTCTGTCTTCAAACATTTGGGCAAACTCAAAATACTGCACACGGTTTTAGTTTGCGCGTAAGTAAATAAATAATGACACTGCGTTGAAGCAAGGGCAGACACAGTCAGGAATAAACAAGTATTCAGTTCTTCCTAAATGAAGTTACTGAGAATGATAGCAGGCACATCTTTAAGACACTGTGTGAGGAACATCAGAATAAGATATAAATGTGAGGCTGAGGATATCGCAAGATAAGTAGGCAGCAAAGGAGGGAGTAGTACGGTCATGTTCAAAAGATGAGCACCACCAGACTTCCTTATGTTGCACTGCATTATCAGCCTAGACTCTTCCGCAACGGAAGACCTCTCAAAAGATGAAAGAACAGCTAGAAATCCACCTTGCAGGAGGAAAAACACTCAAGAAAAAAGACCACGTGCGTCTTTAGCAACGAAAAAAAAAGTGTTCATTCAGATTTTAAGCTTTCCTGCAAATTCTGTTTTTTTGAGTTATGCTTTTACTTTATTAAATTTCATATTGAAAACATCCATAGTATATCAACATAGACTTCAAAGCGGAAAACTACCCTAAATATATTCTAATACATATAACATGCATTATGGAAATATTACTCATGTCAAAGGATGAATGATGTAATATGCTGATTCAAAGTACCAGACCAAATATTTTATTTTATTCCAACTAAATTAACTAATTTGTAACAATATATACTAAACTATTATATTTTAAGCTTAAGGTTAGCATAAACGGATAAAGTATGATTGTTAAAATTAAAACAGTTCATTGTGAACTAATTGGGACTGTTGATTGAGCGAAGGTGAAGGCAATGAGGATGATTAGTTTACAATTATTTTTTTTAAATGCCGTAATAATTAGAGTATTTGATTGTATGGTAAAATTTCTCAATGATGCATGAAAATTGATATTTTTTTTAGAAATTAACTACTCTAAAGTGCATGACAAGTTCTTGCTAGTCATCAAATCACAAGTCAGGGCAACTCACTGACGATGACTTACGGATGAAGTAATTTAAAATTTACAAAACTTCAAAAAACCATAGCGATTATACTTCGATTCATATTTTTTTTAAATTAGCCTAATTTGATAGTCAATAAAAAAAATATTTTTTTCACATCATCCAAGAAAAGATTTATTTTTCCTTGTGTCAAGTTTGAATTGATAAATTTGAGGCCACTATTTTTGGATTTTGTACGTACCCGGAAGGATTGGAAAATATAGGATGAAACATAACCAAGGCCCTTGATTACAATAGAACATGGATATGGCTGGCTGTTTTCTGCATAACTACATTCAGTAAATGTTAACAGAATTTTCATTAACAATAGTCTGTGAAATAAAATCAAATTTTCTATACAAAAATATGCATATTTGTATAAAAATTTGAAACACTATCGTCGGAAATCTGTAATTGAAAATATTTAAAAATGTATTTCATATCATAAATGTAATTTTTTTCATTCAGCAATTTCAATTGTACTTTAAAGACAATTGAAGTTAACTCGATTCACTTCTCATTGAAATATGGACCTTGAATGATTCGAAAGGTACTCTCAGTCAAAAATCCGTAAAAAGAAATTTGAGTGTTATTAAGTCGCTTCGTAGTTGTAAAAAGTTTTTTGCATTCCGTGCTTGAGGTCCCGGGTTCGATTTCCAGCAAGACTGACACGAAATATAAGTTAAAATTTTGTGATTATTACTATAATATTTCTGAACCTGGACTTCATCTAAAGTGTAACTTATAGATTAATGTGTATTTTAGTTTAGAAGAACTTTTACCTTTATTAAACTATGTGAAAAAACTTCCTATAGTCCCTGTGTGGTAACTTAAGGTTACCCATACTAAATTCGTATTTCGTCAAGGACTGGATTCAACTCCCTGGGTAGCTGTTAATATTAATATATTACAACAGAGATGAAGAACATTTTAGAGACGGTGATATAGATGTCTGGCATCTACAGGGCCTATGACCTGTCATTGGCTGGTTAAAGTGGTCATTTTACACACTGTGTTACATTTACCATTCTGCTAATATTTAAACATAAATATCCCTTTGATTCTTTCATCTGTTGATGTTTGTGAAGTTAAAGAGCTGAAACCTTACCTTCTCTAAAATGTTGTTCATCTCTGTTGTAATAGTTTAATACAGCTCCCCGGGGAGTTAAATCCAGTTGTTGTCTGCAAATATTTGGACAAACTAAAAATATTGTTGATGAATCCACCTGGTCCACGAAGAAGTACCTATAGAAATTGGAAAAAAAAAATTCCGGCGTTGCCTAATAAATAGGTGAAATAATTTAACTACACGAATCTCACCCGCATAAATAAAGGTTTCAGTTCTTTACTTCACAAACATCAACAGATTAAGGAATTGAAGGGTTTATGTTTAAATATGAGCAGAATGGTGAATTTTACGTATTGTTATGTATTTATATGAAATTTATTTATTAATCGGTAAGGGTTAAAATTTAATATAAATATATGAAATTTTTATTTCACTCTATTCAAATACGAAGTTACGAAAAAGAAATCCAAGGAACCCACGTAAATACATTTCGTATGTTCTAAATAACTTGGGTTTCCTTTACCGTTTGTAATATTCAAAACTAACGTATGGAAACTTAAAGATTTCATTCAAAAACAGCATACCTATAAACATATTCTTACTAAGTCTGACTATGCTGAGGAGCATTTGCATAGCATAAATAGACAAATATAAACCTACATATTTGCATGCCAAAATGGAAACGAATAACGTTGGCTTCATTCTTAACCCTGTGTCTCAACCGCGGTACTTAGTTCCAAAAGTTTTAATAAATATTAAAAGTGTATAAAACAATTGTCCGTTGTTTTTTCCGAGCGGATTTTAACATTTATAATCTAAATTAAATATATTTTTCAAATATTTCGTCGAGATCAACTGCGCTTAATTACTTTTCAAGCATAAACATAGTTTATGAACCCAAAAAGTCTGTTTTGGAGATTGATAAATTGTTTTATTGTTATTATAAGCTATATTTTCAATCATGTTTTGGGAGCAAGAAGTCTACTGTGATAGTTGTTATAACATTTACTGTGTTGTTATTAATATTATTTTAATACATACTTCATATATTTATATTATTATTATAAATCAAATTTCTCTTTTGAAATTTGTATTACTACCAAAATCGTTTCAATGAAATTTTATCGACTTCTCTTGGTTTAAAATCTTCTCCCTTTATTGCTTTTTCAAATTTTAAAGATTACTTACTATACTTGTTATTCCTTCTTTATTTTTTCTTTTTTTTCTGCTGCATTGGCATGTTTTTATACTTTTAAACTACTTTTAATTACTTATATTATATATGTAAATAAAATCAATATATTGCTGCTCTTACTATAATGTGTCGTTAATTTTGAAGATGTTTTTTAAATTGACTTAAATTAATTGTCTTATATCTCGCTTAAAGATTCTTCTCATCGTTTCTTTGAATCCCTTAAAATAAATATGTGTATACTTATGTTTTTCCTTTTTTTAAAAAAATGTTATTACTATTATATTTTATTTTTACATCTGAGCATGTTTTTCATTCTTTATTTCAATTCTTTATTTTTAATTACTCTTACAAATTTTCTTCATTTTTAATATTCTTTCCATTTGTTAATACTCACTTCAAACTACAAACTTTAAAATATTTCTTTTTTTCACTTAAATTTTAATTTTTAAACAACTTTCAATTATGTTTTTCTTTTTCCTTCCCTTTTTTATACTTTCATAATTTACCTTACATTTATATAATTGCTTTAAAATATGGAAACGTCACTGGTCCATTAAAATTAAGTCTTATTGTGCAAAATATTAAACTTTGTTACTCCTGTATGTTTCCTAAATAAAAGAACATTTTTTTTTAAAAAAAGCAGAAAAACACTATCTGTGCTATTGGAATATATTTCTTAAGACTATAATCTTTATCAAAAAATTATCAACAACACTCAGAAAATTGTAAACAAACTGCATCGAGGGAGAAAACCCTCTTCCACTTGCAGCTGTTATAGAGTCCTAGGGGACTCCGTTAGCCACGGTATTTTAACGAATTTACTTTCCAAATAAATATACATATATATTTATACATTCAACGATGTTTGAGTATGTCTAAATGCTTGCAAACTGGCTGGGTTTCCTTCCTAGGAAGTTATTCGTATCTAAATATGTTGCAAATAGTCAACGTGAACGGTAAACGGAGAGTCCAATTTAAAATAATTCAAATATTTCACAATGTTTTGAGAATGCCCAGATGTTTGTAGGCAAGCTGGATTTACTTCCTAAGTAGTTATTAAGGTCAGAACTTGTTGCAAAAGGTTGAAAAAACATTTTTGGGACAGTAATATAGAAGTCTAGACATTTACAGGGCTTATGATCTGTCATTGGCTGGTTTAAATGGCCACTTTACACACTGTGTAACATTCATCATTCGTGATTTTAGTCAAAATCTAAGGGAGAAAAAAGCGTGCGATCAATAAATATACGCGAAATTTGTTACTTTAGTCTCTCTTTACGCCTCCGTCACTAATTTTTTGAAGAAAAATACATTAGAAATATTTTTAAGTTATAAAATATTTATTTATTTATTTATTTTGTTCATAAACGCCCAAAAGGCATTTACAAAAAATAAAAATGAATTACATGCTAACATACTAAATAATAAACAGAATATACAGAAAAAATATGTGAAATTAGTTAGAAAGAATATGATAAAAAGTTTTACAAAGTAAAAAAAAAAAAAACAATAATAACAAAGGATGCAAGAAAAAACAGTAAGCATATAAACAAAAAATGCAAAGATATAAGCTTTTGAAATAAATTCTGTAAGGCAAACAATAAATAAAGTGTTACGGTAAGCAAGAAAAACATTTTTAAGTTAAATTAATAAACAAGCAAGCATATATTATTACGAAAAAATAAGAAATAAAAATATGTATCTATGAAATGCGTATTTGCCAATACTACAGTGCAATTTGATATAATGGTAAAAAATAAAAAAACAAGTATAAGGTAATAAAAATAAACAAGTAAGTATTTTTATTTAAATTATGAAATTGAATTGTCAATAATGGTTTGACGAGCAGCTACAAATAAACTTGATATTTTGGACTTATAAGATGGTAAAGAATTGGACAGAATGTCTGCAGCCGTTCCATAAGTGTTACCTAACCTATGCAGTCTCGGTATCAATGAATTGTTTTGTTGGTTGGAAGAAGTACTGGAGCAATGAAACAATAAAGTACTCCTAGTGTTGACAGCCGGTACTCTAAAATTAATCGATTCAAGTATTTTTGGTGCGTCAAAAAGAGAGTTTACAATTTTATACAGTACAATGAGATCATTAATAGTTCTTCTTTCAGAAAGTGTTGTTAGGTTAAGCAGTGTTAATAAATATTCATAATTCACATTTTGAATTGGAATGTTTAGTTTGTAGTTTATATATCGTAGAAATTTATGTTGAATGTTTTCTATATTATAAACATGAACATTATAGCAGGGTGACCATATTGATGAATTAAAATCTAAATTACTTCTTACAAGAGAACAGTATAATATTTTCAATGATCGGATGGACTTGAAGTTTTTTGTATTTCTCAAAATAAAGCCCAACATTTTTAATGCCTTGCTTGAAATTTCATTGACATGATAAACAAAAGACAATTTTTCATCAAAAAATACCCCGAGATCCTTTATCATTGATACGGTAGAAAGATTGACACCGCCAATAGTGTAACAAAAAATGAGCGGTTTTTTTATTCGATGAAAACGAATGATCTGACATTTTTTAGTGTTTAAGTACATTTTATTTTCTTTACACCACTCATCTAGAGAATTGAGGTTCTGTTGAACGGAAAGACAATCTTCAAAGGTCTTTATCACCCTATAAATTTTAAGGTCATCCGCAAAAAGTAAAAACATGACGTCATTAAAAATTTTTGTAATATCGTTGATAAAAAGTAAAAAAAGCACCGGACCCAAATGAGAACCTTGAGGTACACCACTGGTAGCCTTAAAGGAATGAGAGGAAAAAGACCTTACTTTTACAATTAATTGTCTATCGTTCAAGTAACTAGTTAACCAGTTTAGAAATTTACCTCCAAAACCCATTTTACATAATTTAGCTAATAGTAATTTATGACAGACCTTGTCAAAAGCTTTACAAAAGTCAGTGTATATGGAATCAATTTGTAATTTATTACCTAGTGATTCACTAATATAATTTTCATAAATAAGGAGGTTAGTAAGAGTGGATCTATTAGATGTAAAACCATGTTGCTGAGGTACAATAATACTCTTAATTTGCACCGATATTTTATCAAGAACAATACTTTCAAATAACTTCGGTTTTGTAGACAGGATACAGATTGGTCTGTAGTTTGTAATGTCATTCTTATCGCCTTTTTTTGAATATTGGGATAAGATAGCTAGATTTCCATTTATATGGAAAACAGCCTGAGGTTAAAGAAGTGTTGAAAATATTTTTTATTGGTTCAGCTATTATAGGTAAAGAAGATTTTAAAAACAGTGGTGGGATATTATCGGGACCAGCAGATTTACTAACGTCTAGGGCTTTTATTTTATTTATGACATCTTGAAGAGTAATTTGGCAACTAGAAATATCCAAGACGCTATCTAAGGCCATAGAAGGAATGTCGTTATCGGTTATTACATCGTCAAAAACACTTTTAAAATAATCTGCAAATAAGTCAGCAACTTTACGTGGGTCATCTGCTCTAATGTCGTTCAAAAACATTGAACTGGGGATACTGGATTCACCCTCTTTAAGAGAATTAGTAAAATTCCAGAATGTTTTAGGATTGCTAGTGACAGAAAGTTCTATTTTATTAATATAAGATTCATAACTTGCCCTAGATAACTTTTTATAATCGGCACGTGACTTTTTGAATTCCAAGTAATGTGAAAGAGAGTTTGTTTCTTTAAAGCGTTTGTGGATACTTTTTTTTATTATGTACAGCAACAATGGCATCTTCACTAAACCATATTGGAAAAGAACATATAGAAAGTACAAATCAAAATACGTACAGATATGAGGTTTTTTTTCAAGTTATTTTCATATATTTTTACACAGATACTCCCATTTAAAGATAAGAAAAGCCCATTTAAAGTTTTCTGCGACACGGGGATAGGATGGATATTTTTGACATACCCGCCCCCAGAGAGAGTAAACAAACAAACAACAAACTGAAAGAAAACTACTCATCTGTGCCTTAATATCAATTCCAAAATCACACTAATTATATGCAATAAAGTCTGTCCTAACCTTAATCAGCCTCTTTTTAATAATGGACAGAGGATCGAGAAAGTTGGCAGCTTTAAATACTTGAGAGTTCAGATAACTAAGGATGGAAGCATGCAACCGGGAGATCGAAACCCGCCTAGGAATTGCTGAAGCAACTTTTTACATGATGCGTGTTGTCTGAAATATACTCAGCCAAAACAAAATGCGGATTATTCGACTCTTGTACAATGTCAGTACTCCCATGTGGGTGCATATCTTGGCACCTTACCAAAGCTTAGAAAACCAAACATATGAGTTTTGAGAGTAAGTCTTGAGAAGAATATTAGGTGTTAGGTGGTTTGATTTTATAACTCACAATGAAGTCCAAAAATGGATTCAGCAGCCTCCTATAACAAGCGTCTTGAGGATGCGGCGGTGAGCCTGGCTTGACCACGTGCTGCACATGTTTCACGAGAACCTAAACCCAAGTCGCCTGTTCTTGAAACCTGAAGCCTCACGCTGTTCTGCAAGGCCGTCGATGACGATCTTTCGACTTTATTCAGCGAAGACGCTAGGTTGACGTTGGAGGAGGCGAGAGTGCTTGCTAAGGATTGGATTTCCTGAAAACAACTAGTGATGTCTACATGCTTCACTTAGGAGCGGACGTGGAAAATAAGAGAAGATAATAATCATTATAATACTGATAACAATTTGGATTTTTAATTTTTTAAGCATAATATGGAAAATCGTCTACTAAGAAAAGTAGCATGTATGATAGATCTCAAGAGGGAAGACTAAACTTACGGAGAAATGAAATCAATATTAAAAATCTCAAGTCAAAAAAAATATATAAACATCAATGTTAAAATTACTAAATGACTTAATTGATGTACCATAGTTACTGGAACAAGTGGCATTCAATGTTCTGATGCACCAGTTGCGAAATAAAAATGTGCTGTTACTTGATCAGCACGGCACAAAATATGGTTTGCATGCACCAATGTCCCGATTATGTTGCATTGTAAACTTGAGACAAGATCTGGACTTTTTTGATTAAAACAATCACTAAGATGTACCAGATCGTGTCTTGAAGTAGTGATTATAATAAAATTTATTATTTTAAATAAATATTTCAATTATACTAGTTTGTATTATAAAAAAATGTATTGACTGTTGTTAAATGGACTTAGTCGACAAATAAATCAATTAATAATTAACAATTGCTTAAAATTTAAAAACTTAAAGATTGCATCAAATCTCAAACGTACTATGAATAAACGATCTGTTTGCTATAACATATAAGAGCTAAGCTAAAGTATCATATGAAACTGTATCCTTACTTCTAGGCTAATTCATCGACTAATGTAGAGTCAACATTAAAAAAATATAAAAAAAATTAATTAATTAGCTCTTTAACTTAACAAATATCAAGAGATGGAAGAATTGTAGGAATAAATATTTTCAAACTTAAGCAGACTTATGAACGTTACACAGTGTATAAAGTGGCCACTTAAAACAGCCAATGACAGATCATAAGCCATGTAAATGTTCAGACTTCAATATTCCCTCCAATAAAATGATTTTTATATCAGTTACCTATTACCAACAAGACAATTCATTGATACCAAGACTGCATAGGTTAGGTAACAATTATGGAACGGCTGCAGACATTCTGTCCAATTCTTTACTATCTTAAAAGTCCACAATATCAAGTTTATTTGTAGCTGCACGTCAAACTATTATTGACAATCCAATTCCATAAATTAAAAAAATATTTACTTGTTTATTTTTATTACCTTATACTTGTTATTTATTTTTACTATTATATCAAATTGCATTGTAGTATTGGCAAATACGCATTTCATAGAGACATATTTTTGTTTCTTATTTTTTCGTGATAATATATGCTTGCTTGTTTATTAATTTAACTTAAAAATTTCTTTCTTGCTTACTGTAACACTTAATTTATTGTTTGCTTTACAGAATTTATTTCATAAGCTTATATCTTTGTATTTTTGTTTATATTTTTTCTTGCATACCTTTGTTATTATTGTTTTTTTTTTACTTTGTAAAACTTTATTATATCCTTTTTAACTAATTTCAGATACTTTTTCTTTATATAATGTGTTTATTATTTAGTATGTTAGCATGTACTTCGACTTATTTTTTGTAAATGCCTTTTGGGTGTTAATAAACAAAATAAATAAATATAAAATAAATATCTGATTGAGGGTTTTTATTTACTTTTTTTGAAATATTGATTCGTTCTCAATTAATTTAGCTACGCAACGCTTCACGCAACAAGGAAAATCCATTAAGTCTACCAAAACACACCAAATAGAATATTATTTTAACCCTTTAGTTGGCAGTGAAATATTAATCAATCAATTCACACGTAAAATTCCTAGGTAATTTATAAAGCGGCTTTTATTCCGTTAACCCTTAAAATACTGTGCTAAAAATTCCTTTACAAACGGTGCTGTGAGGTCATGTTACATTCAGCAAAAGAAGAGATAATTAGAAATAAAGATATTTAAAAACAAAAAAAAAACATATACTCATAAATATATAGAGCTAAATTTTTTACTTTCCATCAGTTTTAAATCCATACAAATATTATAAATGCAAACGTGGATGTGTTTGTTTATTTGTGTTTTCTTGGCGTCTCAACGGAGCGACCGATTATCATATTTTTTTGCACAGGGAAAACCGGTGAGTCGAGAAGCAAAAACGTATACTTAATGTTTATCCCAAATTTGAAAAAATACACTGAAAAAATACATATATTGAAAATGAGCAACATTAATTGAAAATGAGTAGGAGGTAAGGTGAAATTTGAAATTAATTATATAAAATTTAAATTTCTTGCAACATAGAGGGAAAACATTTTGAGTAGGGAATTTAAAAGTCTAGGCATTTGTAGGACTTACGGTCTGTCATTGGCTAGTTAAAGTGGCCACTTTACACACTGTGTAACTTTCACCATTCTGACTATGTTTCAACATCCACATTTCCACAACTCTTTCATCTGTTCTCTTTTGTGAAGTAAAAGAGCTTATCACGAGGGGAAGATTCATCCGGCTGAACCAATTCACAAACCAAACAACGCCTTAAAACAATTTTCCAATTTTTATACTTTATCTTATACCCGTTAGTTTAATCAAAAAGGCTGAATCCAGTATGTCTACAAACATTTGGATTTACTCAAAACATTATTGATCAATTGCATTAATTTGAAAAATTGTCTTGACTTATCTTTTGTATTGTGTACTAAGTGGGTACTTACTTAGAACAAATGTTCAAAAATAGAATAAGTCCTTTTTCACTTCTTTTGTCAATTGTCTTTTCTCAAATTATAGAATAAAAATTACCTGTAAACAAAAATCGTATTTAAGAAAAACAAATTTTTCTTTTTCTACAGCAAAAGTTCAAAGAACCCTTGACATAAAAACTTTTCCTTTACTGGTCCATTAAAATTCAATATAGCTGTGTAAATTAAAAAACTATGCAATTGTACTTTATGTTTCCTGAGTAACAGAAAAATATTTTTTTGTAAATAACACCTTTATTTTATCAGTTGGCTGATAGAAAAAGCTGCCCAAAAGAGGTCTCTGTAACCTAGTAGCTTTAGAATATTTGTGCTGAAAGAAGCTAATCCAGACGTACATAATATGCACTTCGTTGGATTGAGAAAAGAGGGAAGGGAATTATTTACTGACCGGGATAAAACTGATTGGACATGATTAATTTTCTGAAATGATTACAAAACTTTTCAAAAGCCTTGAAATTCTTTTTCAACGTCACCAGATATGTATATCCAACAAGACCTACAACAGGGCCACAGATAGTAGCGAGAAGGTCCATTCCGTAATTGTAGAGAGGGGAAAAGAGACAAAACTACAGGATGTGTTCAGAATACTAATAAGGATATCCGAAGCAGCACGAAGAAGAATTAACAATTTTAAAAACAAAAGGTTTCGATAGGTTAGAAAAAATTGCCTTATGGCAATATACCCGCCCGTATATGTTGAAAAACTGGCTTTGAATACAAAGTTTATAAATAAATAATTTCCTTTTATAAAAATGTTTTCCCTCTCTGTTTAAATAAATTGTTGTTTTTATGTCATTAAGAAGGAATTTATAATACTCATTAATAAATTCTTAACATCTGGTCTATTCGTTCACTTGTGTATTTTCTATTTTCGCAATACAGTAGCCATTTTATATTACACTCGGTGTATATACACAAAGTAATCTATTGTCTCTTGAATGTCGATCGTTTTACTTAATCGAGACTATCTACCGAGAGCAATGGATATGCTTTTTGCATGCTTCACCACTTGGTTCCACTTAATTCGACTTAAAATCACTCGAGGAATCGAAAAAACTGTCGAACGTTGAAGTGAAAATTAACGAATAAATAGCTGATGTTTTGTCGAAATGTGTCAGAGCCAAACGCACGAAGAAAGTTCGGATCAAAAAACAAAACTCAATAAACACAATTTCTAGGTTATTATGACCTGTGTCGTTTGTATTATTCATCAGAGTTGATGATCAACATCAACCCTGATAATAACCCAGAAAAACTATTTGTTCATCAAAACTGCCGTAAAAATCTCAGAAGTTTAAACATTAATAAATTGTCGCGTTTTCGTCAAAATGCGTAGTTTTATCTGACGGTTTTATTTTAGGTTCTTTCCAATTTTTATTTGATTCTTAAAAATTATATTTAGGAATTATAATAGAAAATGTTAAAAAAAATACAAACGTTTGTACGTTTCTAGGGCTCTTAATATATTACTGACCGGTTTATGTGATCACTTTATACACTGTGTAACATTCACTATTCTGAATTAAATATTTCATCTTGTAAATTATTCAATTAATTACTTTTATATGTCATAAGATCAGATTTAATATAACATAACATCTTTATTATAGTAGAAAGTTAAGATATTTTACATATTGCGAGTTTGATTGTATTTTATGTGGGTGCTCAGGCACTGCATTGTATGTTTGTGTATATTTTTGTAGTAAGTAAATAAGGCAAATTATTTCAAATCATTTTAATGTTCACGAAATTATGTAAATTATATTATCAATATTTAAAGCATTATTAAGTTATATTTTTTATACTTTTTTATACACATTTACCATTCACTATTACTTCACGAGTAACGTTTTTATCGTTACTCAAATATTAATTTCATAGTCAAAATAGGTACTGAAGAATAACCTATAATTTAATTAGTGATTGTCTGCATAAAAACATTATTTTACTCTTATTTATTTTTTTGTTAACCGAAACTTTGTTTTTCAAAACCCACCAAATAATTTATACTGAAAAGAATTCTAAATGCCCATTTGTAAAATGATTGATTATACGAAAAAATCACTTTCAAACCACCGAACAGGACATACAAAGAATTTTTTTAATCTAACATCCTTGTTAAAACATGCTATATTAGTTATTATTTTCTCACATATAAAATTGGTGTATAAAATGCTATATTCCTTGCATGATCGTACATAAAACAGTCTTATTTAAAAGTGTAATAACCTTTATAAAGAAGCGTTGAAATACTAAATTGCATCGAAGAAAGCTCTAAGATTTACCTGTAGCCGTGATAGTATTTTTTTAATACAAATCCATAATTTGGGGTTTAAAAACGATATAATAATATTATTTTATTTTTAGCTGTGTAAGCTCGGGTAATCCAGTAGTAATAACTTCTACTGAAGTAACGATTTCCAGAAGTCATGATAGAGACGCACTGGCTCCCTGTATGGAATGAAGTTTTTAACTAAGAATAATATGATTTTAATTTATTAACCTTAGAAATGCAAACGATGGCTTGTGCTTATTTTTTTATCATAACGTAACATAAAACATAAATTTCTATATCAAAAAAATATGGTAGGCTGCAAATAATCAATTATTAGGAGAATTCACCCCAGCCACATATCTTATCACTTTAGGCATCTGAAAAAGCTCAAAATTGGACAGCGAAGAGACTATCGCTCTCACTTCGTATCACTACAACTTCATAGTCCTAACGCTCCAATATACCTCCGTGAAATTTTTCAACGCATGTCAGTGCATGGTTTACCTCTTGTTTTAATTTTAAAAGCCCCCTTTTGATTTCCATCCACAATTCCTCTTTCTTTATCGTTAAACCATCATTGAATCATCTCTCATTCAATATCAAAGATGTCTCTACAGTATTTATATTTAAATCACGTCTAAAAATACACGTATATCTCCTTTCTTTTCCTTAATCTATCCTCTTTTCGTATTTTCTTTCTATTCTTTTTCCGCAGTGAGCAATAGTATTGATCTTACGTAATTTATATACAAATAATGTTATTTCTATTTTTGTGAACCTCCATTTTTTATTTATTAAATAATATTATTTTATATTGAAAACGCTTTGAAACTTAACTAATATAAATAACACTTTTATTTTATTGGTTGGTTGGAAGAAATTTTTTTGAAAATATATTAAACCCTCTTAAAATAGTACAAAGATTAATCATTAAAGTAATTCTATAGAAACCATCAACATTCAATACAATAAATAAATAAAAATTCAATAAATAAATTTAAAGTAAGTCTAAAGAAATTTTTTGAACACGTGTAAACACTACATTAAATTTTAATTAGTATGAATGTATTATGGTTTAATGTTTTATCTTTATATGTCCTTTGTTTTAATTTTTTCTCATGAATTCGTATTTAAAATTATATAAATTCTTACAATAAACAATTACAACAGTGTAAGTCACTCTTCAAGCACAAGAGTTAGTCTCTTTTTTGGAGAGTTACAGTGATAACATTTACTAGATGTGTAAAAGTAGATATGTTTAGAATTTTACAAAAACATTTATTTTTTTTGAAATTTATTAATAAAAAAATTAAAAATAAAAAAACTTTTTTTTCCGCAAAATGGGGCGGGGTGGGTTTTTCGTGAGCGTGCTTACCCTTAGCCCTAGAATTATTGTCTGATTAAGAAATTTAACTGAACCGAACAAACTTAGGAGATTCAAAGCCAAGATGCAAATCCACCCCTTTTTACACAGGAACAAAGATGTAAAAGAACGGGGACAGGAAATTGTTATTCAGAGTCCCTAAAAGAGACTTTCTTCCCCTTTTAAGGTACCTATTCTCGAACCAATGCGGGAACTTATTAAGTCTCGTAGTCCACGTTTTGCCACGGCTATTTTATTCTTTAGTAAACCTTTTCTATGCGTACCGATGTTGGGAAATCGTGATAAGAATAAAGCTCTCTTCCAAACTACGCATTGACCCTTCTGCGATATTAAATTGAGCTTCAAATTTCTCAAAACTGAAATTTAAGAAGTTTAAATGTAAGAATATAACTATTGAAAGATGAGAAAATAAAATGAAGACCCAATAATACAGAATTTCATAGAAGTCCTCTTAAACACGATAGAATAAAACTTTATTAATCTAATATTCAGATAATTTAAAATAACTTTTGGAAAACTAGTTAGTTTTTATTTAGTTTAACCCTTTGCTCCCCGACGGTAAAAATTTATCCTGTTGTAAAATAACTCATAAATATCTTTTATAAAAATTCATTTAATGTAACTAACCACTGTTGGTACATATTTGGAGGTTTTCGAGTGGTTCCGGGCATTTTGAAGTAATTGGTTAAAAAAATAACTCCTGAGGTTGTTTTGAGAAAAGATGTCACTAGTTTGGCTGAATAAAATAACTATTGCAAAACGAACTTCAATATTATAATTGTAGTTACAAGTTAGCACTTTTTTAAATTAAATTATTGGTTCTCCATTTATTTTTGTAAATACATTTATCGCATTGAAAAAAAATCCATTTTTTATACTGCAATTTTCTGACGGTACTATTTGTACCACTATTTTTTTAATATATGGAGTCACTAAAAAACAAGAAAACTATGTAAACTCAATTAATACTCAATTATCTTCTATTTGTTTTAAATTAATTTTTTATGTTTTGTAAATTACATTTGTTGAAATTTTTATAATTATTAGTCAAAAATTTTCATTTTTATCGGTTAATTTTGTGATAAATATAAATGCTTCAACTTTTGTTATAATTTGCGTGTTTTTAAATTTGCATATATTTTTAATTTTAGAATATTTTCATTATTGGTTTAAATTGTTTAAATTTAGTCTAATCACAAGAAAGGGCGGCCTCCGTGGTGTAGTGGTCAAGACGCTTGACTCACGCACGGAAAGTTCCGGGTTCGATTCCCGGTGAGAACACAAAAATTAAAATGTGATTTTTCTCAAGCCTGGGTGCTCTGTGATGTAATTCACAACTGTAATTAGGCCTCCTGGCCTGTTGTGGTGCAAAAAAAAATGTAAAATGTAAAAAAATGTAAAAAAAATGAAATGTTGCTAGTCGCAACCTGAAACAATGAACCTATGTAAATCATGTTTTTTTTTATTAACTTAATTTTTTTTTCTTCTATGTATATGAATATCTCACTGGGCATAACTTGTACTGAGGCTTTCAATAACATTATTTTTATATAATATTCCAGTTAAAATAGTTAGTATCTATAATAACATATGCGCATACATACAGACACATACATATATGCACAGATGTACAAATATATAAATAAATAAATAGTTGAAACATTAATAATAATAAGAAAATAATCATAATAGCAGTAATACGAGTATTATAATACACAAAGGTACTGTGCAGATATTGCCAATCATACACAACTCTAAAATAAATCAATCGTTTTCAAGCTGTATACCGTTTAATTTAAAAATAAAAAATAAAACACTACTCAATCTATGTTCAGGGATCAAACGGTTAAAAGGTGATAATTAAAAATGTATAATTAAATAGATAAGTTACAAGTAAAAAAAATGGTCCTTTCAATTTGTGGATAATTGCCTTCCATGTCATCGTATTTTAATGGAATTTCATCATGATCAGACGTTATGCTACGCAGAAATATGTTTATTTATTTTATTTAATTTTACAATGCGCCCAAGGGGCATTTACAAAAAATATACAGGTAAGTAAGTACAAACATAGTAAGTAATAAATTTAAAAAATAAACAACGCTTTTTTGTATACATGTTAAAACAATAAAAAGCATACTACATAGTAAAAAAGAAAAAAACATGGATATAAGAAAAGTAATTGAATTAAAAAGCAAATTGTACATAACTTGTAAAGAATTTAAACAAAAATACATAAACATGTATATATATATATTTATACGTATAAAAAAATGGTATTAACAAATAATAAAAATTAGTTTACAGTAAGTATATATAAGATAATAACATGATATCTGGTACACAAAAATATTCATATATTAATTTCAGAAAAAGATAATATTAAACAACAATACACATAAACAACACAGAAAAAATTGTTTGAAAAAGAAAGTTTCATTACGACATTAATAGTTTGTTTTAAACAGCGCATTTAAGAACGTTTTTAAATGAATAATTGTCATATTAAAAATATCTGTATCACAAGTAAATTTGTTGGCTAAAAAATATCTGAAATTGTTAATTACAGAACACACGTATCTTCAGTAGTTAAATGTGTTGTTCATTTCTTATATCCATTTTCGCATTGATCGTTGCGTGCATTTCAGTTTCTGGCTACGTTTTTGTATCACAGACGTGGTTTCTAGTCCGTATGTCATCACTGGCAATATACAAGATTCAAAGTTAGATTAAAAATTCAAATTTAATCAACCTGTTTCGCTGATTAAATACCACCTTATAGTTGCTAAACAAAATTGATTTAATAGATTATTGTTTAACAAAGTAAACAGTGCTGTTAACATAATGTTATTCCTCCCCGTAATACTTCGAAAGCAATATTTGATTTTCGATTATCTTGACAGACTTATGAATATATAATGTAAATTGAAACTACTCAGCCAAGTAAGTTGTTTGTGGAATTTCCAGTAATATTACTAACAGTAACTGTGTACACAGTATTTATAGGTTTTCCGAGGTAGGAGTTGTTATTCGTTATTCTGGGAGTTAATGCCAAAAGTGCCTTCGTCAGATTTTGGTCAAAACGAATGTGGTCTTACACTGGTCGAACACTTTTTTTATTCTTTGAATAAAAACATAAAATTACTATGTTAATGGTATTAATATATTTTTTATCTGACGTCGCATAATTTTTTTTTACAAAGGTTTTAAATGTTCATATTTTGAATTACCGGAAAACGAGACGTTTTGCACGAAGTGATACATATGGTTTGTCGGACGTTTCGGCGCCAAACTAGTGCGCAATTTTTATTAGAAGCGCAGTTGGCAGTCATAACGCGTGACGTCAAAATGACATGATACCAACTGCGAGCTGTTTTGTAAGTGCGCATTTTTCAACCCGAAAATTATATTTGAAAACCTGTTTTGACGACATTAATAGTTAAATCATTAAGATCGTTAAAATTATATCTAAATATGTATATTACTTCTACTTCTTTGACATGAGTCTCTTTCGTGTATTTTTTTTTCTTTTTTATAATATGTACGTATTGAATATATTTTTGTAATGTATATGTTATATTTAAAATAAATTAAGTGAATTTAATTAAAAATTGAATTAAATTTTTAACGTTATTTCCGACATGTGAATGCACCAGAAAATAGTACGAAATAACCATTATTTCTGCGCAACAACTGAGTCACTTTAGTTATTTGTAAACAAATATGCGTTTTTCGTATCTCAAAATAGAGTGACAGCCTCGAAAGCGTTGATCAAAATTAAACTTTTAATAATGATATAAAATATTAATTTAAAAAATACAGATTAATTATAGTAAGAGTGAGAGAGATGTCGTTGTAATGGTGGGTTTGTCGAAACAAACAAAGGCTCTCAATTGCCCAACTGGACGAGCATTTATGGCTTAGCTTCAAATACCCTTGCGAGATGCGCATTGCGTGTCCTTGTAACTTTAGTAAAATAACCCAACGGTACTTTTTTAAGATAGACGGTTTTTTTCTAAATTGAAAGAATTTATTAACAAATTACAACAGGATGGAGAATACCTTAAATAAGGGAATACGGAAGTCAAGGCATTTACAAGGCTTATGACCTGTCATTGGCTAGTTTAATTGGCCACTTTACACACTGTGTAACATTCACCATTTTGCCTATGTTTGAACATCCGTATTTCTTCAATTCTTCCATCTGTTGATTTTAGTGAAGTTAAAGAGCTGAAACATTTATTATTGTGAAGAGATTCATCTGACTGAATTATTTCACATACTAGGCAACTAAGGCGTTGTTGTATTTAAGGTTTTCTCCATCCCTGTTGTAATTTGTTAATCTTAATTACCCCCGAGGGGGTGAAATCCAGTATTTTGTCTATGAGCGTTTGGACAAACTCAAATATTGTAAAGGAAGAATTTATGTTTTTTTTTGTCAAAGCGGGATTTTCGGTCTATATCAAGTGTTTTAGCATATTTAATATGGGCGTAATCTTTAATTGAAATAAAAAAACATCGGGACAACTGGGTTGTGATCCCGTGGTAGTATTGTGGACTCACGGACCTAAGGTCCAAGGTTCGAATCCCACTCTACCGCAACTCGATTTCCATTTTCCCAGCACAAGTTATTTACGACTTTTAGGAAATTGTCTGAAAGTTTAAATATTAAAAAGCAAATAAAAAGAATTCAAGTTTTTCCCTTGTTCTTTAATAAAATAATATTCGTAGAATCGAACATGCCTGATAATTTCAATCCCTGTCTGTGAAAAATTCACTTCCCCCTTTTACTTAATACAATAACGTATTTTATTTCTCTGGATAATCTTCTCTCGGCACAAAAAAGTACATTCCTCGACATACCCAGAATCGTTTTTAACTCTTGTATGGCTGTGATGTCACATTAGTCGACATAGGATACAAGATTTATTATATCTCTCTAAGTTTTTTGAATAATGAGTTCGCATTTTCTGTAATCTTAAAATTGACATTTTCACACCCGATTTGCAAAGTATAATTTGTATAACTATGCTAAATGTTAATACGAAAAATATTTATCCATTCTACGCGAAGAATGAGTCCGCTAATTTAGCAACACATCTATTCAGATACCTTATACACGAGAGAGCACGAAGATAAAAATCATAACAAGGAAGACAGAGACGCTATTCTGTGGCAGGTGTTGTTTAAAACAGAATCAGTCTTCAGCAGGTTGACGACAGTTATGGGGGACGCACGCGCGTTATATGAGTGACGTATTTGTGATTTTCAAATTATTTTGCAATAACAGGGCTAAATTATACGTTTTTTTGCATAAATTATGAATAAAGATTTATTAAAAAGTATGTCTTTATGTTTTTTTTTTCAAATGTTTAAACTTTAGAATATTCCATCTTTTACCAGTGGTAACACGATGTTACAACACTGCGCGCAAAGGGATTATTTACCACAGTCCTTTAAGAGTTAAGACTGTGGATCTTTCTATCGGTTTCACTAATACGCTCATTTTGCACTTTTACAGTCAGTGGCTACCTACGGTATAGGCTGGGGAGGTTGCACGGTGTCTATCGCGAACCTCTGAATAAATGTACAAAAATTAATACTTAAAGTTATGGTCCCGTAACTTTCTCATGTGAGACATTGTTTTAATTTATAAAAGTACTTGACATTAGTCAATTTTTTTAAAAACAGTTGTTCACACATTTTTGGTCGTGAACGAATTTCGCTCTAAAATTTCTTTGTTGTAGACCCAGGAGTATTCAATATCCGGGATAAACGTATTTTGTTCTCCAAAACGAAGGACATTTTCAGGAGAAGTAAACAAGTTAGGAATTTATCTTAGAGAAGAGACCATTGCAGGAGACTGCTGCGAGACATTGAATTATATATATTTATATTCTATTAAGTGTGTTGTGCAAATGTTTATATGTTTAAGAAGTCATTTTTCATCATCATCATCATTCCCTTTCCGCACCCAATGGTGCATAGGGCACTGCATTGGTTCACCAATTGCAGCGAACCTTGATAATTTTTGTTAAGGTAAGATGATCAGTCCTACGCTTTAGGTACCAGTCCAGAGACTATGAAATATTCTAGTGTGAAAACACTAGAATATTTCATAATCATTTTGTAATATAATATATTTTTATTTTTAGTTTTCTTTGATAATATGCATACTTTTACTTTCCATTATGTTGTATTTTACCTAGACCCAGGGTTTTTGGCCTTGTAGTGTAAAGGAAACGTTATTATTTTCTTTGTGTATCTTTATATGAATAAATATTTTTTTTAAAAATTAAAAAATTTGCTAATAAGAGAGTTACTCTTTTAAATTTTTTTAAATTTTTAATTTCATATTTCGCGATACTAATTTAATTTTTAATTGAATTTTAATACACTGTTGCCGAAACTACCGGATTACAGAAGACTCCTTCGAACAGCTTTTCTTGTTTTTTTTCTTTGGTTTTTTTAATCTTCTGCACTACAACAGGTCAGGACGTCCGATTACAGTGGTGAACTACACCACAAAACATCCAGACTTGAAAAAAACTTTTTTTGTTGTTCTCGTCTGGAATTAAACCCGGAACCTTCCGTGCGTGGGACAAGTCTCTTGACCAATACACCACGGAGGCCACCGTTGTGTTGTGAGCACCGCCGAGGAGACTTTAGTTCTAAGATGTGGTGTGCGGTATGTGGCGGGCAAGCTGTCACCTTAAAAAATTTACATGCAATTTGACGGTATGCAGGGTTCAAAACAGTTTAACAAGGACAGTTTTACCAACTAGAAGTTTTGTCTTCACAAAAAACCGAAGTTTCATCACAAGAAACGGTTTTGTGTTTTTTCGGGTGAAAATACATCATAGGTAATTGTTACACATAAAAATCTTGTTATTTTTAGTAGTGAAAGAAATTCTTAAGTCGAGTAATTTTGTATGAAAAATTGCTACTGATACAAACAATCCCTTTTTTGACAAAGGCACTTCTAAGATTAACCCCCTATAATATACTAACAAAGTTGCCAACTTATTGCTTTGTAAAGAAAATGTTTTACTGGGTTTAATATTTTATGGTAATATGTTTTTATACTTGTATCTAAACCTACGTATTTTGGAAGAATAAAAAGCAATCACATTGGAAAGTTCAAAAACTGTTTTACTTGTCAAGTCGTTTCAATTCCAATGATTTTTTCACCGTCATCGTAGAACGTTGGATGTGCAAAAAATGGTATATTTACTTTTTTAATATTTGATATTTAAACGAATTTATAGTGGCTATGTTTCGTTTTGAAAAAAATTACCTACTAACACAAGTATCAGATGAAATAATTTGGTCTTTATAGAGTTGAGACATAAAGTTTTTTTCATTTTATTGAATCCACTCTCATGTTAAAGTAAAGAAAATCACATGCATCATTGTTCTAAGATCATCACGATTTGTCCGATGACAAATATAAAATTCATTGCGTAATTGAAAATATTTTGTTTTCTTACAATTAAAACCGATAAAAAAATACAATGTCATAATATTTTATTTTTTTTTGTATATATTTTTTTTTTTATTTATTTTTGAAACCAACACAGTCATAGTTATAAACAACACATAAAAAAAACACCAAATAACAAGACCAATTATCAGTTTCATATAGAAACACAAATATGAAGAAACAAAACGTACAGTTCGCTAGGGGTGAAAGGAAGTGGGATGGGAAAATAGGGAAGGAAGAGAAGAATAAAAAATACTTAAATATAAAACAATGAAAAAAGAAATAAAAATGCACATAAAAGTACACATACAACATACATACATATACATACACACACACATCCATGTATATACATGCATATATATATATATATACATATTTAAACATACATACATACATACATGAACATATGCGAATACACTAATTCACATTTTTTTGCATGCACATACATAATTAATAATAAAACAATGAACACTAATAAGCAATACGATAAAAGAATAGTAACTAAAAATTTTGCTCTTATGACGTCTCGCAATTTTGATACATTTTTTAAAACAGTATTTTTTAATAATATGCGAACATTAATTATTTTCGGTATGCCATTATTCTGTCTGGTGGTATGGTCAGCACATTTGCCTTCTATGCAAAAACATTCGATTCCCGACATAGTTGACATAACATATTCATTACAAAAAGGTGTTTTTTTACTAAAATATTTCAAAGTCCCTGGACTGGCACCTGAAGCGTAAGACTGGTTATCTTACCAAAACAACGATCAAGATAGATACACTGCGATTGGTATGCAAATGCAGTGCTCTATGCACTATTTGGTGCGGAAATAGAATGATGATTTAGACTATTTTTGTTTTAAAATAAAATAATTATTTGCTTCTTAATTCAAAATTCTTACAAATTTTTTTACCCCGTGTCAAGGCGAATGCAGGATACAATGTGTAAAAAAAAAGAATTCTGGACAAGTGTTTTCGGTTTTTGACTCGATGACTACTCTCAGGTAAAAATCCTGAAATAGGACATCGAGTGGAGTCCGCCTCACAGTTTATTCATTGACGCGTTTGCCTATCATACATGAGATCCTGTGTTCGATTCCTGGGAGACTAGACGTGAAATATTTATTTATAACCACTTACCAACTTTTCTATTTATCTATGTGTTCCGGTTTCAAGGCGTACACCCGTCTCTCAATAATTACTCGTATACTCCTATAAATTCCTTTTTTAGGCAATCAACAAGCTCGTGAAAGCCCCAATATATTGGTATTGCTAATTAATTTAACATTGATTTGACTTAACTTAAATAAACTGAGAATTTATCTGAATGTGTAATTAGAGTTTTCATTCTATTAGAGAGGTAGAAACGTAATTATTAATTTTGTTTGTACCAACCATTTCGTAATTGATAATTATTTTGTCAATTTTATTCTGAATAAATATTCAAAAAAGGTATACTGTTAATATAATTAATGTCTTGACGAAGAGACGGATACTTCGCGAAACCGGTAAACATAGAAAAGTCGGTAAATGGGCTAATATAAATATTTAATAACATTTATTGAAATGTTTTACTACGAAGTTAATGCTTTGAATATTTATAATATAATATTTTCACTTTGTTATCTTACTTGTTAGTACTTAAAAGCTACATTTATTTTATCTTCATGTCCAGTTAGAAAACTAGTTTCATTACCCCTGGAGCTAGAAATAATTCTGAAATTCCTATTGCAATAGAAAAGGAAAGCGTCCGTTTATGCTCATTAATATTACAGTAAAGCTAAACGGAGCCATAGAATACGGGAAATGAAATCATAAAAGCCTACTTCCTGAAAATGAAAATTCTCAATGGTACTCACTCAATTTAATTAATTTCCTTAATTTTCTGAACATATTCACTGCTAAGTAGCAAAATCTAATAACGTTATAACATTCATAAATGAAATAATATAACATTTGTTTGACAGATTAAAAAAAAATAAAAATAATCGTTGATGGCGACCAGGCACCGAGTAGCTATCAAATAAAATATTGAGTTATAAATATTAATTTAAAAATATTGTTGAGAGACTATCACTCCCTCTCACTTCTGTTCAATGTACTTCATAGTCCTAACGCTCCTATATACCTGTGTGAAAAATTTCAACGCTTATCAGTTCATGGTTTACCTCTTCGTTCTCATTCTCAAGGCACTCTTACCCATACACAATTCCTCTTTCTTCTCTAACTCATAAAGTGTCCATGCGGCTCGACTGTGGAATCATCTCCCACCCACCATCAAAGATGTTACTACATTATCTCTGTTTAAATCACGTCTGAAGAAACATCTCCTTTCTCTTCCTTAATCTCTCCTCCTTTCCTTTTTCCTCTTTCCGCTTTTTTCCTTTTTCCCATTGAGTAATAGTTTTGATTTAAGGTAATTTATAAACAAATACGTTTATTTCTATTTTTATATATTTTTCACTTTTTATTCTTTTTTTTTTTTTTTTTCTATTGAATATGTTCTGTAACTTGAATTATAAAAATAAAACTTTTATTTTATTGGTTGGTTGGAAGAAATTGCCATTTGGCAATAAGCCCGCCAATGTACAAATAACATTATGTACAAAAAGTTAAATAAATAAATAAATAAAAATTGTTACGTTAGCAATATTTTGAGCGTTTTTAGAAAAAACCGAATTTTCCTCCCTAGGAGGTCATTTTTTAAGACGGGAATATGGAAGTCTAGGCATTTACAAAACTAATGACTCGTCACTGGCTGGTAAAATGGTCAGTTTACGCACTGTTTAATATTCACCATTCTGTCGATCTATCACCCACATAAACAAAGGTTCTAGCTCTTTAACTTCACAAAAGGCAACGGGTGGAAGAGTTAAGAAAATTTGGATGATTTAATATAGACAAAGAAGTTAATGTTACAAAGTGTGTAAAGTGGCCATTTTACAAGCCACTGACATAATATTAGCTCTGTAAATGCCTTTACTTCCTAATTTCCTTTTTGTATATGTTAAACTTTTCTGTTTCAATTGATGATAGTTTAAATTTCATCATAATCATAGAAGCCAGTCGTTTTGTATAATTTTTTTCACTTATCAGGTGAAATATAACCCCAGACGAGTTTTTTGTTTTTGTTAGTCCCAATTAAAATTTAAAAAAAATGATTCTAATGGAAATATTTCCGCCTCATAGTGTAGTGGTAGATACGTTTGTCTACCAAGTTTAAGGTTCTGGGTTCGCACCCTGCAGGGTGTTTATAAGGTGGCTCTACACTGGAATACTTCATTGTCTATGGACTGCTACCCAAAGCGTAAGACTGATCACCCTACCTTCCTGTAACAAATGATCGACATATGCTGCACGTACTTTAAAAATGCATACCCACCATCAGAAGCGAATAGTGGTTTGAATTTGACCATTACGTTGTAACCCGTTTTGACGAAAAATGCAAAATTTATTAATTTAACTAAAAATTTTTTCAACTTAACTTTTTCATCTTCTTCATACTCCTCTTGTTTCATCTTATAATAGGTGAAATTAGTATTTATGGCGATCTTTTAAAAAATTTAAAGAAATAGCAAAATCATAAAACATTTATTATCTAGGGCACATACTCACTGATAATTGTAAAGACGATCAGGACATAGAGAGACAGAGAAGAGCCATTAATGTCAGGGTCTCTATGCTAGCGAGACGCTTCTTTCAATGCAGTAACGAAGTGAAGAAAATCATATTTACTTCGTATTTGACGTCCATGTATACAGCGGAACTTTGGAACAATTATACGCAAGGAGCGTGGAATAAATTAAGGATCACGTATAACAACTCATACCGACAATTATTCGGATTGCCTAGGTACTGCAGTGCCTCTGAAATATTTACAGCTGGACGAATAAACACCTTCGCTGCCCTGCTTCGCCAAAGAGCCTGGAGCCTATGGGAACGCCTAAAAAAGTCTTATAACGAAATTCTCCAAGCCACTGCAGAGTGGATCCAATCACCGTTGTTCAAGCGATGGTGCGATATGTTAAGACCACCATAGGTGCTGCAATATAAAAATTTATTTTATGTTTATATTTATGTTTATTGTTATATTTATGTTTATTGTTATATTTTTGTTTATATTTATAATTATGTTCATGTTTATATGGTAGAATTGGCTCTGCACTTTATAGCGATTTTACTGGAATAAAAATTTAAATAAATAAATTAATTAATTGAGGAATAATCAAAATAACATGCGGTACCGCGTTTGCTTTCCAAATAGTTTTTAGCTTTTCATTTCTTTTGGATTTCGTTTACTTCATTTAAAATACGCATAATTTATCGTATGAAATAGTTAACTGTATCACTTTTTGATTTTCTTCCTTCTTAACACTTATCCTAATTTCCACGTTATATTTTTGATGTCTTGTTTTTTTTAATATCTTTTAAACCGTTATTTTTTTGTTTGATTGATTACTTTTATTTATACTTTATATGCCACGATGGCATTTTTGTACTATATGTTGTTTTCATTTTAATGATATTAACATTTTGAAAAGTGGTTTATGTTTGTTACTTTATATGTCTCAATGAAAAGGCGGACTGTAAATGAAGAACAAATTTCATTCAGTTTTGTGATTTGGAAATATTTGAGAAAGGATAGGAACATGGAATGGATACCTACTTTTAATAGGATCTGACTGTTCTTCAATTTCTGGCACTGGATGACAAAATGAACTATAAAATGTCATAGTGTTTTCCACGACGCGCGATAATTCCAACCACTTTTATACGATTTTTTTTGTGAATTTAAAAATCTGGTTTGGATTTTGTTCTAAATCCGAATCTTCTAATTTTGAATTTCTTCTATCTTGATGTTAGGTAGGTACCATAAGGATGGGTCAAAGGAAGGATGGGAACGAAAGGTAATCGGCCAGGAATAGTAAATGCTGTTATTTACTTAACAATATATATGATTTATATTCTTGAACTTTTATATGTTTAAATGCTATTTCTTCAATTTGGATTTGTGTTTCAATAATAAACTTGTTATTTTTTATTTTTAATATCGTATCATTATTTTCAAAGTATTTCATGTAAATTCTTGAATTTGGATTGCAATTTTTTTTTAAATATGTTGTATCATATTAAATTATCAATTATTTTAATTTACTTTTTATTTTGTTGTTTATTATGTTGGTTTAACACGAGCTAAGCCTAAAAAGCCGTAATAAGTTGATGAATGTATTATACAAATGTTATTTGAAATAAATAGTAAAAATACGTACACAGTTTTTTTCCACTTATATTCAAAATTTTACCAGTAACAGATCACGACAAAACCCGGTAAATATGTGTATTTTTTTATTATAATTAAAATGGTGTTCCACCAAAAAATATTAGTAGGAAAACTCAATCTATTTTTAATTTATATTTGAGAATATATTTAAACTTATTGAGTGATATACTTGAGAAAATCTGTAATTGGCTTGTTTGTTATTTGTATTGTTTATAACGAATGACGAATGTAGCTGTTGGGTTTCAGAATAGAAGATTAGAAACACAAAGTGACTTGTACTGCTTCACGTATTTAATTCTTAAGTTTCCTCGTTTATTCTAAGAAAGCACCCAAATATGTCTGTTGAAAAAAAACAGTGAAGAACTTTAAATGCTTAAAAAATCAGCTATTAGTGACTTGCACCTCTTTACATAAATGCCACAGAATTATTTCTTGACAGAAAAGAGTAAGTTGTAGCTCAGAAACCTACAAATGGGTGGACATGATGCAAAAACGAGGAAAGGTACCATCACCGGTTTGTGATTAGTGCCGAAAGGCAAACCATCAAGCATATTGCCTTGATGTCTCTAATGTTTGTCAATGTTTTTTTCTTTTTTTAAAAAATGTTTTTAACTATTCTTTTATTGTAATATTGAAACCCTTTATATTAAATAAATGGAAAATGTCCGTTATTAAATAAATAAATATCGTCATGGATTGCCCTACCGCTACCCTGGTGATTCAGATGCGGATATTCTGACTGCGGTTCCTAAATGAATCGAGTATTTGACTGGCATGGATTTGGGCTTCTTCATCTTACATTTTCTAATTTTCATGTTTTTGTCGCCTTTAAATTGTTTTCTGCCATAATCTTAAGAATAATAATTGCCGGTAGATAATGAAATAAATGTTAAGTGGTTAAAAATAAAATGTTTTTATTTTGGTGATAATGAAATAAAGGTTTCGGTTTTCATCTCACAGCGTCACAAAAATCAACAAGTTGTGAATGTTTGCTTTAAACATCATCTTGATATCCTACAAAACAGCCTTTTATGAAAACTTTCCAAGTCGTTTGAAAACATCTAGATTCGGACGAATCCAGCTACAAATAAACCAAAATACTGAGGCCGGTCCCAGCTTTGGCAAATCTTCGGATCTCGACTTACAAAAGCTTTACTAACAAATCTTAAAAATAACACAGTACCGTAAAAAGGAGCCTCACCTCTCGTCGTATGTCCAATCCCGGGTAAGCCTGCTAAGGCTTCTAAGTAGTGGTCATAGAAAATATTGTATTTGTATTCCATATTCTTCAAACGTTTTTTTATCCCTTTGTCTGAAGCTGCCCCAAAAATTATGTGGGATTCTATCATTTTTATTATGCATTGTGGTATCTTTTGTACTTTATGTTCATTTTTGCTGAATTAAGTTGATTAGGCAATTTTCATTCAGTGAATTACAGTGGCGGTTATGAAATAAAGAAATATAAAATAAAAAGTTGCAAAAAATTTTACCAATTCTAATTTTTGACACATTGTTCGAATAGTTTCAGGAACTGCCAAAATGCTCGGACGAATATTACGTGGGCATTTTTTTTTTACTAACTGCATCTTCAATATAACAAATATTGCATTATTTTGAACTGATTCAAGTTTAAGAGATAGCAAATCATGATACACATGGAAACATTTGTATGAGAAAGAGATATGTACATATTTTATCATCAAATTTATTGCATTTTCGAATATTTATGTATTTCGACCTCCGCCTTGGTGTGTAATGGTAGCACATCGTGTTTTTACAATGAAATATTTAATGTTCCTTAGACATGAAGCGAAGTCTGATTATTTTAACTTTATTTGAAAAAAAAAACAAGATTCAAGGAAATTGGTGTACTAATGCAGTGCCTTATTTTTATTATTTTTTAATTATTTTTATTTTATTATAATTTGTTTTTTTTTTTTTTAATAACCCGCTTAGCCTCTATTTTGAGGCTAAGCGGGCTATGCACCATTATGTGCGGCAAAGTAATGACGATGAAGTAGTTAAGCTCAACAGTCGGCGGCCTCCGTGGTGTAGTGGTCAAGACGCTTGACTCACGCACGGAAGGTTCCGGGTTCGATTCCCGGTGAGAACACAAAAACTAAAATGTGATTTTTCTCAAGCCTGGGTGCTCTGTGATGTAATACACCACTGTAATTAGGCCTCCTGGCCTGTTGTGGTGCAAAAAAAAAACACAAACGTCGAATTAAAAAGTCGAAATTCGCTTCAAGAAAAAGTTACTAAAATTATTATTATTATTTTTTTTAAAAGAAATATTTGAGTTCTTATAATTAACGCAAATATTTAATTTTGAGGGCTATTTTCAGCGAGTTGTTAATAACTTACTATTAGACATGGGAATCAAGTTGGGGTAGAGTGGGATGCGAACCACGGACCTTTGATCCGTGAGTCCGAGATACTAGCCACGGGACCACAACCCGATTCTAGTTTAATTGTCGATTAGATTTTTTTGGTTTCTATTCAATTTACAAAATCTTACTTAATACCCTTACAAATACGTATTATACGTTCGTTTTTGTTGAATTTTATTTTGAAATTCAGATTTGGGGTCTTACGCTGAAAATATGTGACATTTGCCAACCACGCGACAAAAGTCGAGTGATCATCTCGCTTGCTTTGTCATAATGCCATTTTTGAAAACCCTACGACAATTTAATTAGAAAAACGAATGGAAAAGTGGCAATACTAACAAATATGTGTTTATCTATGGTCGACTGCCACATAAAAACTTTTATTATTTCTAGTTAATTTTTGTCTTTTGGATATTTTGTGTATAGAACATATTATAAAAAAAACAATGGAAGAGGTTTTACTAAGACACTGCAAAATTTATAATCGTTATATACCTTTGGAATAACACACATCGACATGTTAGTTGAAATGCAACATATTAATTTGATCGATGGTTTTTAAAAGCAAATTACAAGATATATCTCCCAAAAACGTATTTTGACATTAAAGAGCGATAAAATAATTTTCAAATCTCTTTTTCTAGTGAAACTTCATTTTTTAAGTGACTGGTAAAAAATAAAGTTGTATTGTTTCACATTCGTTGATACACCAACATCAAAACATTTATCGGTGTTGTGAATTTTAAGTTGAAACGCAGTAAAAATATTCGTCATTCAAACATGAATGGCGACCGTTTTACACTGAGAAAATTTGACGGCTGAAGTTGCGATGTCGCATTTGATTGTCGATTTCAAGTGATTTGGGGCACTCGAGATGAAGTCTACAGGTTTATAATCGACTTTCGTATAGATGGTTCAAAAATGCTGTCACTCGTCAATTTGGGAGTCGCATACGATTCTTAAGACGAACGAGTCCATCATAAGGCCCGTGAAGTCTATCGAAAATTTACCCAAAAAGTAATCGCTAATTCTCAATTCTCATAACAGTAGCGGAAGCTCAAAAAAGCTTTTATTGTCCTTGACACAGCGGGGAATCCGCTTTACAGGGACCAAACTCTGTTCTTCTTTCATCATTCCAGCTTAGTTAGGCTTTGTATTCAGTTCCCGAAATAAACCCCTGAGTGGTAGGGATTTGACGTAAGTACTTTTCGATATCTGCGACCAACGATCAACGATGCCAACCCGTGATTAGTTGACGGTAAAAATATTACGAAAATATCTTTATTTTTCCTTATTTCATTATGTGTAGTATTCTTATTATTTTATCTGGGATTTCGTAAAAAAAATTAAGTCCGTAACAAGCGCACGGAATATGACAGAAATCACATTTCACGAGTTTTTACGTATGTTCCTCCGTTTATTTGCTATGGGATTTTTAAAACATTCATTTAAGATTTCAATCATTATTACCTAACTATCTCGATAGAATTAACAGTTCAACCATCAGTGATCCTGCTTCTTTTGGAATAACACAAAGTGATTTATTTCAACAGACAGGGAAAACATTTTTGAGAAAGGAATATGGAAGTCTAGGTATTTACAAGGCTTACGACCTGTCATTGGCTGATTTAAGTGGCCAACTTTACACACTGTGTAACATTCGCCATTCTGCCCATGTTTGAACATCCATATTTCCTTAACTCTTCCATCTGTTGACTGTTGTGAAGTAAAAGAGCTGAAACCCTTATCACCTCGGTGAGATTCATCCGGCTGAACCAAATCACCTACTAGGCAACGCCTGAAAACAATTTCCAATTTTAATACTTCTTCTTTTACCAGGAAATTAATTTAACAATGTTCGAGTTTGTCCAAATGCTTGCAGACTGGCTGGATTTCCTCCCTAGGGAGTTATTCATATTTAAATTTGTTTCAACAGATAGGAAAAACATTTTTGAGAAGGGAATATGGAAGTCTAGGCATTTATAGGGCTTATGACCTGTCATTGGCTGGTTTAAATGACCACTTTACACCTTCTCAAAAATGTTTTCCCTCTCTCTTGAAATAAATTTAAATATGAATAACTCCCTAGGGAGGAAATCAAGCCAGTCTGCAAGCATTTGGACATACTCAAACATTGTTTAACACGAAGCGATGTATTTTATATCTGACCCTTAACGCTCTCAGTACTAAAGCTTTCGTGTAACGCACATTCGATAAAATAAGTAAATTAAGACGATAAAAATAAAAAAAAGTCTTTATTCGATATTATTATCTGAAACGCGTTTACAAATATTAAAATAAATATCTTTCAGAAAAATATTTCATTAGGGTAAGTTAGGGATTAAGTACTCATAGTAGCATAATTTAAAAAAAAAACATCACATAACATTATTTATGTAATATTGATGTTTTTTGTTGATGTTTCTTGATAAAACTTAACCATAGTTAATGATCTTGATAAAATTATAAATAAAATTATCAATGAGACAAATTGTAAAAAAAATTATACCACTGTAAAAATGTTTTTTTCCCACTTGTATTTCGCCATGTGTTATTTTCCCACCTTTTAAATAATAAATGGTTAATCCCAATTTCGGTCCAAAAACTCCCAAAAATGAACGGTTTAGCAAACTAGTTGTAAATATTTATTTTTATTAATATCCCCACAGAGATGAGGTAGAATTTTTTCAAATTCAGGATTATGGATATTCGAGCGTTTACAGGGCTTATGACCTGTCATTGGCTGGGTACAGTGGCCATTTTACGTACTACAACATTCCCCATTCCGCTTATTAGCGAATATAGACACAGGTAACATTTTTGATTTTTGTATATACGTTATTAAATGAGAAACCATTCACAAGCGAGTTGGAGCGCCATCTATGTATTGATATTGAAGTTAAATATTTTTAATTAGCATATTACTTTATTTTTATGTATTTAAGACTCTTCCGAGTTAAATTAAGTACTAGTAATCGCCTGCAGATGACTCTGCAATTTATTTTTATGTACAAAATACACGTACCAAAAATAATGTTGTGTAAATATTTATGTTTTCTGTCCTCTGTTAAAATACTTATATGAAATTTTTATCTCCAAAATATGTAAATTATAGTATAAAAGCTGTAAACGTTACAATTCACCAGTCATGAAGATTTTTACTTAGGGAAAAGCGCTCGTTGGTCAAAATAATAAAAGAGTGAAACTTCATTGATAATTTTACTTATAATTTTATCAAAATCATGAATTATTTATGTATTCTGAAATGTACCTTTGAACAATTTTTATTAAAATATAATTAAACATCCGCATCATCCCCATTCTTAAAATTATCATAATCATCACCATACACAGTTCTCTTCTCGTAATCTTCAATTCCTTTAGAGCAGGCTCAGCGTATGATTACCTCCAAAGCATACGCTCAAATCCAAAAAAGGGGAAGATAAGGGATATATATTTTACTCTTTTAAATTTGACTTAAGATACTTGTACCAAATAGCTAAATACAGTCGGTAAACTCTTTGAAACTTTTTTTATAACTCAAACAAATCTAAACGTTTCAGTATAAAAAAAAATGGTGTTTTATAAAACATATATTATGTCCATGCATTGTACATATTTAATGATTAATTGAGGCAAACAAAACGAACGTAGATACTCATACCCGTATGCAGAGACAGAACTTAAGGTGAGGAAAGGACATTCTATTGTCTTTACGTTTGGGTTATTCTCTGCTTTGCGAGCATGCACAAACTGTTTTGTTGCGTCAGTTAAAAAAATTCTAATTGTGAATGTGTCGGGGAATCAATCACATTAGCCTTACTTTTCAGGAGATAGTTTTTGTGTCTCAAACTCTTCAGGAATTAAATCTAACATTTACAGAATGTCCTTTTCTTCCTCCATACTCATAGGAATTGGATTATTGCTAATAATTAGGAATATATAGTAAGGTGAAACTTTTCAAAGTGTCGTTAAAGGCATAAAGTTAAAAAAGGTTCTTCTACGAGAAAACTTTATTTGTAGCTGATAGCAAATATATTTATTACAAAACAAACAAACAAACCATCACGCCGTTTCCCCGTAGGGATAGACAGAGAGGATACAACGCCATAACACTCTATCTTGGCAAACAGACATCGCTTCCTCTACATTCATGTATCTTCTCAAGTACGCACGCCGATTATTCTTACTTTTGACATGTCCATCTTCCAGTATTTGATGGACTTGATCGTGCCACGTCTTTCTCGGTCTACCTCGTTTTCTGCATCCATCAACATTCGCATCGTAGATCCTTTGAGCCGTTCTTTCGTTCTACATGTCCAAACCAACGCAGCACCCCTTTCTCGATTCTGTCGATAATGCTTGTCTCAGCCTTACACACTTCACGGATCTCGACATTTGTGCTCCTATCATACATCGTCTTACCACACATTCACCTAAGGGATCGCATTTTAACAGCATTTAACCTACTTTAAGCATCATTTTTCCAATTCCATACTTCGCTTCCAAACATTAGATTTGGCACTAGAACTCCATTGTGATCTGCTAGTTTAGCCTCCTGCGATAAATATCTGTTTGCCAAAGTAGATTTCAGTGCACCGTTCACCCTGTTCCCGGCACTCACCCGCTTTTCAAGGTCTTTTCATCCCTAGTAAACATACTTTCCAAGTACACAAATTCTTCTACCTGATTCAGAATATCTCCGTTCACACTGATCTCACATTTAGTTATATTATCATCCCTTTCAAAAACCATATATTTATTATGTGTAGTTTATTTTTATTATTGAGTAAAAAAACAGTATGTACAAATCTGTTGACAATTTCCTTGTGTATTAGTAAAGAACACTCATACACATATCAAAAAATTGTTTACACAGAAAACAATAATTAAAATTATGTTAAATATAACAAGTGTCAAAGATAAGTAATGAAAAGTATGTTGTTAATGATAAAATCAATTAAATATCTGCTTCGCTCAATGTTTCTATGATTTTCGACTTAAATTTATATACATTGTCATGAAAAATATCAGTCTCGGTAAATCAACAGTTATATTGCCAGCATATTATTGGTATTGTGATTGTTTTAAATGGTTTGTTGACTTACCTTATTTGACTGACGTGTTTTGGAACATGTGTGAACATAGTTGCATACTGCAAGATAAGCAAATAATAAAAAAAAATCTTTGCTTATGTGATTGTTTCCCCGCTCATAAAATTGTGCATTGGTTTAATACAAACGATTTAAAGTATTTGTGGTTAACAATGTTTGAGTATGTGCAAATGCTTGCAGACTGGCAGGATTTTCTCCCTAGGGAGTTATTCATATTTAAATTTATTGGATCAGAGAGGGATAACTATTGAAAAGAAAATATGGAAGTCTCGGCATTTACAGAGCTTAAAGTTTAAGTGGCCACTCTTCACACTTTGTAACATTCACCATTCTGCCCATATTTACACATCCACGTTTCCTCAACTCTTCCATCTGTTGACTTTTGTGAAGTAAAGGAGCTGAAACCTTTATCATGCGGGTGAGATTCATCCGGCTGAACCAAATCACCTGCTAGGCAACGCCTGAAAACAATTTTTCAATTTTAATGCTTCTTTTTTTACCAGGTAGTTGATTCAACAATGTTTGAGTATGTCCGAATGCTTGCAGACTGGCTGGGTTCCCTCCCTAGGGAGTTATTCAAATTTAAATTTATTGCAACACAGGTCAAATCAAGTCAGGTCAATGACAGATCATAAGCTGTAGACTTTCATATTCCCTTCTCTATAATATTTTCCCTCTCTGTTGCAATAAATTGAAATATTTGTGGCTAGTTTGAAGTCAACAACTTAGCCTAATTTGGTCATCGTAATTCACGTATTCGGACTTAGGTGTGGTGTTGTGGACCGTTGCATTACCTATGTCTTATACACCAACAAACTTTATAAGCAGTTCAATTATTATTTGTTGCCAATTTTTCGCTTACAATCGACAAGCGACAAATGCCAGCAGTAGATAAATCATTCTTGTCAACACGAGAGTGTTTTTGCCTGCGACCATAGCGGGTGTAAACGCTCTCAATACTTAAGCTTTTGGGTTGCGCGGTGGACCATCGCCTTACGCCTCATTAACCATGAACCTCCTCCCCATAACTCTCTTACCCCTTTGATCGTAGAGTAGTTATAACTGTGACTTTTTAATGACGCAAACACTACGCCAGTAACAAAAAAAGAATTAAGCCCAGAAAGTGTTTCATTTATTATATTTATTATCCTAATGTAAATTAATATCGACAGGTTTTAAGCATTTTGTTATCAAAATATAATTATCAACTATGTAACATAACAAAAAAAAAAAAGAAAATTTTAAATTAGGAAATATGGAAGTAAAGGCATTTACTTTTGACTTGTCGTTTATTTAAGCACTTTATATATACAGGGTGTTTTCTTTTTTTCTTTTTTTTTGCACCAACACAGGCCAGGAGGCCCAATTACAGTGGTGAATTACATCACAGAACACCCAGGCTTGAGAAAAATCACATTTTTTTTATTTTTGTGCTCTTACCGGTGTTCATTAGACCCTGTCACATCCGAAACCACGATGATCAGTATGAGCAAGAAAACATATTGGCACATTAAAATATTTTTTTAGAACGAATATTTAAAATAAAAATTGAATATAAAAAAAAGCAAATGGTTTCTTATCTCTGCAGGGGAGAACCGAGGAGGGGGAGGAGGGAGTCTGATATACCGCCGACTGCGTGGCCAAGCCCCCCCTCGTTTCTCCCCTGCAGAAGTAAGCTACCATTTGTTTTTGTAATTATTTTATTTTTAAAAAAAATCTTTTTTCTAAATTTTTTTTTTTAATATGCTTATGTCTTCTTGCTCATACTGACCATGTTGGTTTTGGATGTGACGGGGTTTAAAAAACACCCTGTATTACTAGCTGACCCGACAGACATTGTCCTGCCCGAACGTTGGCTAGCCTTGGAAAAATACTTTTTATTGATAAGCAGGTATCTAGGTACTTGTTTGTGATTAAATTCCAAAGCTAAAAATTGTTTGTATTCAAATATTAAATTTGAGTAGGTACTTGTTTATGGTTGAATTATAAACCTTTTTGCAAACGTCAAACTTCGCTCTTGTCACCTACAGAAGGGTGTACTTATGTAGGAATACGATATTTGAAAATTTATTAAATTTAAAATTATTTAGGTATTACCGAAAATCCAGTAAAAATAAATGAATGGGTAGAAATTATAAAGAATTTAAGGAAAAAATCTGATTGAGATCCACAAAAAAATGCAGTTAGTAAACATTCAAAAACAATCTTTTTTTATACATTAAAAAACACTACTTTTCCCCTTTTTTGTTAATGCATTCTCCTCAAATGCAACCCTGTTAGATCGATGAATAAAGAATTTGTGCTCTTTAATTATTTTTACACGGTAGATTGAAGATTTTAATATCTACAAACACGTACAGCAAAAAGATCTATATTTCTATAAAAAACCGCACGTAAATCGGTTAAGCCGTTTAGAAGGATTCGGTGACATCACACGTACAGAAGAATTATATATGTAAAGATATATACAGTTTACACATAAATGGAAAAGGGCGTTATTGCCTTAAAACAATTTCTTCCTAACTACCCAATTCGTTAAATTTGAGAAAATCAGTGATAAACGAACATAATATTATAGTTAAAGATATGTTATAATATTTTCGTAATAAAACAAAATATTGGTATTTCAATTATTGTTTTACAAAACAAAAATTCACTTAATATCTCCCTTAAACTATGAAGAGACGAAATTCATTGGTTGGTTGTAACATATACCATTTTGTCGAATGTTCAAATGAAGATGTTTATACAGTAAACGTTAGATAAATCGATATTTTACTTGCATCTTGTCAGTAATGTTTCATCGTTCAGATGTGTGTTTTGATCACTCAGCGTCTAGAACTCGCAAGTCACGGGTGGTTGAAAAATAACGATAAAACAAAAGCTATGATAATACGATGCACTAAATTTTTTTTTCTTTCAATTCGTGAATGGTACACAGTGTGTAAAGTGGCCACCTAAACTGGCCAATGGCAGGGCATAAAGCCTGTAAATACCAAGGCTTTTTTATTTCCTAATTTAAAATATTCTTCGTGTCTGTTGTAATATTCTCCCTTCCTTTCCTCTTTGCTCTTAATTTCTTTTCCGATTGACTAATAGTATTAATTTAAGGTAGTTTATTTACAAAAACAATAGTTATTTCTATTTTAACATTATGTCTTTAGCCTTTTTAATTTTTGTTTTGTGTTGAATATGTTTTGTAAATTGAATTATAAAAATCACACTTTTATTTTATTGGTTGGTTGGAAGAAATTATCATTTGTCAATAATAATATTTTTTTATTTTTCTTTGCTTTGTTTGATGGACCATAAAACAAAAATGAAATCATTGAGTTTCCTCTGAACTGAAATGGAAAAACACTGCTTGGCCTCTGAACCACGGGGTGAGGAGAAAAAAATGATAAAAAATATCTTCTAACCTTGAATTATATTTCGTCGGGTTTCTGGTATAAGCTGGTGATTACACATTTTTGATTATAAGAGTTTTTCATTAATGGCATCAAATAATCTTTATTAGATTTTATTTGAATTTTTGATTTGGAATGAGTACCTTACAATATCTTACAACCAGTAAAACGTTATTTACCAATTTATTCCAGAGATCCAACAATTTGTCTTAAGCTAACAACATCAACAATAACAAGCCGTCACGCCGCGCCGTTTCCCCGTAAAGGTAAGCAGAGAGAATAGAACACCATATAACCCTGTCTTTGCATACATATCTCGCTTTCTTTACATTCATACATCTTCTCATGCATGCCCGCCGATTATTCCGACTTTTAACAAGTCTATTTTCGAGTATTTGTTGAATTTGGTCATGCCATGTCTTTCTCTGCCTTCTTCTATTTCTGCACCCCTCAATATTTGCATCGTAAATATTTTTAGCCGTTTTTTCTTTTTCCATTCGCTCGACGTGCCAACACAGCACTTTTTTCTTGATTTTGTCGATAATGCTTATTTCAGCCTTGCATAATGCAAAGGTTTTGACATTTATCCATCTATTGCACATAGTTTTACTAAACATTCGCCTGAGAGATCGCATTTCGACAGAATTCATTCAGCCTACTTTTATCCCTGTATGTTCATATTTTGCTTCCATACATCAGGGTAAGCACCAGGACTTCATTGTGAACGGGTAATTTCGCCTCTCGCGACAGAAGTTTATTTGCCAAGGTTGGTGCGTCGTTCCTGTTCCTGGCACTCCTTTTCCTTTCAATATCTTTCACAGTCATTTCATTCCTAGTAAACAACTTCCCAGATAAACAAATTTCTCTACCTGTTTCAAATACGTTTTTTAAAAAAGTGTACAACATCACTTACAACTTTAGCCAAAAATGCAAAAAACGTATCATGAAAGTACCGTAAATTCTTCATAAAATCTCCCTTAATCTCTTAAACACGCGATATTATGAAGGCAAAAAAGATTTTTCTCTCGTCGTATTTTCCTTGTAATAAGATTCGTGTTCCGAGTAATATTTCCGCTTAATGTCACCACAGAAAGTGTGACCTTAAAGTGCGACCCTTTTCTGTAGATAAGGGTTAAATGACTTTTTTAATTATATAAATTAAACATTTATTTAAAATCAGATAAGGCGTATTTTAGAACCGCACTTTAAAGGTGATTTCTAAATGATAATTACAGACGTTTAAATAATTTAAGTGTTTATACATTCAAATTTTTACGTTTTAGCACGTTCGCTGTTTTCATTTTCAGGATATTTCACCGATTTGTTTCCAAAAATATTATTTTATGATGTTTGAAAAGGTAAGCGTATTGATAATAAATATTATTAATTGATTCTGGGCGAAAAAAGAATGCCTGGTTACTAAAGCGTTATTTATGGACAAATTATTTTTTTTCGACATCTTTTTTTTTATATAACATGTTAAGTCCCGCATCATGTAATCTATGTCGAGGCAGATAAAAAATACAGCTCTGTGTGTAAAATAGAATCAGAAACATAAAAAAAGTCAATGTTACTCAGTTTGAGCAGTGTCCACCGAATAGCCGATGACTTTATTCCCTACTCTAAAATTTCTTCACCTTTGAAATACGTTCATCTTGATAAATCCCCATGGGGTGAAATCCACTTTCTGTCTGCAAATGTTTGGGTAAACTTAAAATATTGCTATTTTTTTTTTCAAAACATGGAATATTTGCGTTCTTATGATATACCCAAATATTTAATATAAAGGGCAATTTTCAATGAGTTCTCAATAATGGGAATCAATTTGGGGTAGATTAGGATTTTAACCACGGACCTTTGAGCCATGAGTCCGAGACACTAACAACGGGACCATAACCCTATTCAATTAATGTGAGTAAATATTTGTATATAACCACTGTTGCAGACACGCGCGCGCTTCCGGATCAAAAGGGAGGCGGGCGGCCACTAGGCTATCGAAAAATTCGCTGATCCGACACTGCTCCAGTTCCTGGTTCCGGGTTGTAAAGCCGAAACCGAGACGGCGCTTCGCCAACAGCGGCAAGACCCCGTGATCCATAGTGAGACGAATACAAGGACTGTGCACCTGACTACGGCTTCAATCCACGCGGCGTTTGTCCCTCCCCCCCGGGGGGTCTAGCTTCCTCGGGAGAAAGATCGCGGTCAGGGGCCGCTGCGCAGACGCCACCGTCCCTAGTGAAGGTCGATCGCTAACCCCCTGCTTCAGTTCCGAGTCCCGCAGCGCAGAACCTCGTTGCTTAGTCCGTGTTTAGATAACCCCATCTAGAGCCCGCACAGTGGTCCGCAAGCAGGAAGAACCTTCGTCAGGCTCTCGACGTGGTTAGCCACGACTCCAGGACGGAGCGCTCAGCGATCTTCGGATTCGGAGTGGAGCGGGGTGACGGTGACGAGTATGGAAATAAAACGCAGATTCGAGAAAAACTAAATATTTATTGTTTAAGTTGCACATGTATTATCAAACAATTTACACCGTCCCGCAGATGGTCACCAAAAGGTGTACATTTTGAAAGTTTTTTTTATTTTTGTGACACAACGTTTGAGATCACTTAAAAAATTAAAATATTTATAAATATATAACTTTTTATATTTGATTAACGAAATTCTTTTCTCGACTTTCAGAGTAAAAAAAATAAATATTTTTTTGTAAAGGGCTGGCCCGGGGACAGGATTTACCTGGATTTTACGAGCATAAAAATTATAAATATCTTGGCATTGAATTTCGTAAAATTAGGTAGGTAAAAAAATTGGATTTTTTCAAATAGAACTTGCTAGGCTCAACCGTTTAGCGCATTTCAGGTAGATACCTCAAAAGTGGAATTTGATACGGTCGTTCAAGGTAAATATCTAAGTCAGCTACATTTGATTCGGCTCCGGCTCGTTCAAAATGTATGGAAAATTAAAGTGCAAAATTTATGCATTTTTTATGTCAAATTGTAGATATTTAAAAACAGTGATGATGAGCGAAGATCGTAGTGAGAGCGGTTTCCAGGTGTGCCCGGCATCGTCTTTTCTATCTCGCGCCGGCAGATTCAAAATTCCGCGTGTTTAAATCCATCGGACCGATTTTTCCAAGAATAACTGCAGACCCCCCTAGGTCCCGATTCCACCGCGGAAACCACCATTCCTCATGGATTCGAGTGTTTTACCTAACTTTGCACGAAAATCACAAAAATTAAGAAAATATTTGTCAATACAAAATACGTAAAATACGTAAATAGCTCGGCTCGAAAATTTAAAGTTAGTCCTAAAATTCTTAAATAAATATCATGTGCAACAGATAATGATTTTAAATAAACCAAATCAAAACTTATAGGATTGGAGTCTATCGGACTTTAAAATATCGAAATCAAATTCAAATATTAAATAACAAACATACTTTAATAAATTTTTTTAAGTTTCGAATTTAATTATCAACTAAATTCTAATTAGTTTTATTTCCACAATTATTATCTTCTAAAATTCATCATATTTAAAAATATTAAATATTTAATGGTCACCGATACAACCACTTACCGGCTTCAAGACGTACCAGTCTCTTCGTCAGGACACTCACTATACTACCATGTAAATACTAAAAGACACTTTTACCTTTACCATCACCGTAGTGGACATGTTATTCAGGAAAAAATACATAAATTTCATGTCGGGTTAAAGGGGTGGCAAACACCACCATGTCCGAACATGCAACAAAATTAGGTTAGTAATATTTATCCATATATTGCAAAATGTGTGGAGGTGGAGGTTAGAAAGAGTAAGGGCTTGGAGGTTGAAAGTTACATAATTGGTTTATTTTTAAATAAGAAAGTGGGCTGTATTGAGAAAAGGTTTAACTATCAATTAGGATAATAATATTTTTCAAAATTCTTTTTATGTGAAACACCCCTATGTTGTTTATTTTAAAACGTTTTTAGTATTTGAACCTAAAATTTAAACTTCTGTTTCCTTTTGAGTTAAAATCGTTATTTGAATTTCATAAATTATATAGATGATTAGCAAACTCCAAAAAATTATAATTATTTTTTTTTTATTTTTATTTTATTTTTTTTGCACCACAACAGGCCAGGAGGCCCAATTACAGCGGTGAATTACATCACAGAACACCCAGGCTTGAGAAAAATCACATTTAATTTTTGTGTTCTCACCGGGAATCGAACCCGGAACCTTCCGTCTGTGAGTCAAGCGTCTTGACCACTACACCACGGAGGCCGCCGTTTTAACATCTCTTGTGTTCTTTAAGTCAAATATTAAAGCTATGTGACGTTTTCAAAATACACCTTGAGAGACACGTATTGCATCGTAATATTATAAGTTCTGTATCATTAAATATTAAAGGTTCTGTTTAATTTTTATGTGACAACATTTATAATAACAATATTATGTGGAAGCCTCTGGTTGGACTTTATGATATGTATTTATAATATAATTGTATCTTATAAATTTATAAATGTATGTTGGATTTCCAATAAAATATATTTAAATAAAAGAAATAAAATAAATTTATAAATAAAAATATATATTGACACATAAATATTAAAAATATTGGTGCCGCTTAGAAGACCAAACATTTTTTGGTTTTCTTTTCCAGACAAAAGTAATCAGAGATGTATGACAATAAAATATGTGTGGAACATTCTTATTCTGTTTTCTCTACATTTTCCACCCCTTTTTACTCCACTATTTGAACGAAATCAATCCTCAATAATTAATTACAAGTACACCACGAACAATTACGCTGTTTTCGGAATGTGTCATTGAATTAATTTCCTTGCATATTTCATTGCGTTCCTTGAGAACTTATTTAGGAGTCGTATTTAGAATAAGCTTCATGTGTACCTGTTCAAGCCTGTACGCTAGTACCTACCGGGTGTTTTGTATATTTTTTCAGCATTTTAATTTTTGAAAATAATATTTATTTAAGAACAATATTTTGATTATATATTTGAAGCACTGACTTTGTGATTATTCATATTGGTTTACTTATTTTTTTTACATCCTTTGTTTTAAAACCACCAATTATATACAAGTACTCACTAACCGACTGATTTTGGAGCTACCACGTGCTCCTTTACGAAAGTGCATTTTAGAAATGATTATAATCGTTGTTTCTTGATTTTGCAAATTTTAAGTCTTTATGCTCCTACCAGAAATACGAAAAACCTGCAACTATTTTATTTTAATAACAGTCTGGACTCAATGCTCCCATACATCGAATGCAAAACCTTGGAAATTAATATTCAGACTATATTGATTTCCGGAATTTGTCACTCCCTAAGTATAAAGAGATAATAATCTCAATACTTCTGGCTATTGCATAATACCTTGTTTCATGTGTACAGCCTTATAAAGATAATTATTTTTAAAAAAGAGAGAAATTATATTTAGTTTGAGACCCCTGAAAAATTATTTACACACAATCATAAGTTAAATATACACATTTGGTTTTGAATAGAAAAAAGAAACTACGAACGTAACAACAATGACTGATGAACCAAAAAAATAATCTGTTTATAAATAATTAAAATTCATATAAAGTTTATATTTGAAGCACTAACTTTGTGGTTATTCAGTATTTAGTGAACACGATAAAAATAAAAAAGGAATCAATTCATTAGTTACGTAAACCTTGACAATGAAGCATGTTTGTTTTGAAACCGGTCGGTGGAAAATAAAAGTTAATGGTTAAAAAAAAGTATTTTATAATTCTTTAATAATTAAAATTTTATTTATTTTTACTAACGTATGCAACATACATAATGTGCTCATGTGTACATCATAATACGTATGAGGGATTTATAAACTTTATACATACATTGTATTTTATAGTTTTTTAACTATGTTATACGATTGCATAAATTGGCTACGGCCGTTAACAAATAAATAAATGATCCTTTGTTATGTATTTCCGCATAAATCTAGGTAATTAACCCTGGACACCTTACGTTCGTGCAAACCTCATTAAACCTAACAATTCGTCAATTCGACGAACAATTTCCGATGTGGATATTTCTAATTAAAAACAATTATTTTTGGTATGTTTATAAGATGAATATTACATAAAGCAAAATTTATGTAGATAAAAGAAAATATATGAAATTAATTAAAAACATTTTTTTAGATAACAATTTTGAGTCAGACACAAATTTTTAGAATAACATAAACCCTAACTATTCGTCAAAATGACGAGTAAATTCGCAATATGTCAAGAAATTATGTACTTACCCGTTGGACATAATTGTCTTCCGAAAGACCTTGGCAAGCACTAAGTTGACAAGCCATAACACGATCATCGGCGTTCGTAATCTAATCTGTAATCTATCCATCTCTTTGGTGAATCATCTGGAGTCTCTTGCATTGGGTCCATTTTCTCAACGCTGTCTCTCCAAAATCATCCTCTCTGCCTTCTCCATCTCACACTGTCTTCTATATTAAAGATTCTTCGATTTGTTTGTTGGATATCCTATCTTTGAGGGTTCTATCTATGACAAGTAGCATGTTTTCATTTCCGATGATCTTAATAGAAGTTTTTTTCCGTTCTAACAATGCCTGCTCTTGCTTCGATTTCGTAAGTTATTAGGATCTGATACATTTTACCATATTCCAAAGAATTTTTTCAGGTATCCGAAAATAATCGTTGTTGTATAAGTCTGTACTTTGACTTCATTATACAGATTTCTGAAACTAGATAATCCACACCTAGGGACTTAAACTCAACGATTTGCTCCAGACTATTGTTTTCAACCAGTTTGCAGATAAAAGGTTGTCAAGATATTAAGTTCATTCTTCTAATACAAGTTTGGTATTTGGTGAATAATTTTTGAAATGAAACTTTTGTAACAATCGAATTTCATAATTGAATAAAAGGAAAGGGAAAAAAAGAAGGATTCTGAAGAACTGCTACAGAAATTACCCAGCTGTGGGCTTCCGGGAGTATCTAAAGGAGCCATAGTTGCGGATATGAGTGGAGCAGTGGAGAGGTTGACAGATACGAGCAAGTATACCGGTAGCCACAAAGAGAGGTTTGATGACAAAGGGAAAAGGAAAGGATTAGCCGGGAGAGAAGATGAAGCAGACACATCGGGATACGTCTCGGGATACAAAAATAAAGATTGTTACGATAAAAACACATTGAAACTAAAAACCGTATTAATTTTGCTTACAATCTTAATTTTGTAACGATTCTAGGAAGACTCAAGTAAAAATACATATCTAAATATCTAAAGAATAACTATTATTGTGTATTTTTGAACGTGTCTCTATTAACTTAACGTTATTTTTATATTGATCTTTATTTTGTAGAAGGCAAAACCGCTTCCTTGTATTGTTTGTAAATTTTATTATTTATTTTGGAAGTATTGTAAAAGCCGTCTGGACGTTAAATGGAAAAAGATTCAAAAAAAGAGAATATGCTTTACCAAACAATTTCAATAAATACATATTTGAATATAGTTTTTCCATCACTCTCTCGCAAATGCCGCCCCAATACTGTGCAAAAAATACGTTTTGTGGTCCAGTTTTCTGCTTCCCAAAACTGAATCGACTTGGTTGTTTTTTTTAAGAAAAAGTGAAAACGAAGTTTTCTGTGTCCGTACCATTCGCGTTTTTCCAAGAATAGTTTTCAAATTTGTTTACTGTACGTCCGATGACAGCAGGTATAACTGGGCGCTTTTAAGGGTTTAAGGTTGGTCCTATTTCCTACTACTACTACTACTACCATCACGCCATTTCCCCGTAGGGGTAGGCAGAGAGAATGGACCGCCACACACGTCTATCCTGGCATACAATCCTAGCCTCTTCCACATTAATACATCTTGTCATACATGCCCTTCGGTTCTGTCTGCTTTTGACATGACCAGACTTTAGGTTTTGGTTTATCTGATCATGCCACGTCTTCCTTGGTCGTCCTCGTCTAACGTTGTAACTATTTCCCATAGTAAATAATCTATTTAAAGAAGAAATAAGGTCACGCTAATGGTCAATATCTACAAAGTGTAAAAGCTACCGCAATCCAGGGAGAAATATGGAAAAAGGTTTGTATAAATAAAACTTATATCGCATTTCCTCTTAACATCCCGGATTCAGTTCTTAAGGTTTGTTTTCAGGTATTTGGAATTATCGGGTATAAATATCAACTAAACTCAAGTTATAAAACATAATTTTAATTAATTACTGATAGGGTTGGATGGTGGTAATAAAAAAAGGTGGGGTGGTAAAGGGAGTAAGACAAGGCGGGTTTTAATATTTATTGGAAATATTGAAAGCCGGGGTTTAGAATTTTGAACTAAATATTATTAATTAAAGTTTTGTAAGAATTTCTTTTTTGGATTTGTATAATTTATAAATTATTTATTATTATGTCTTTATTTGTAACTGAATGTAAAAATTTTATTCAAATGAAAATAATGATATTTGTCTGCAATATGATTTGCGAATTCAGAAAAACTTTTGCTAGAAAGGCCGCGGTGGAGTTGGTTAACTTTTTTTTTTATTCCACATAATTAATTCTGAAAGAGTAAATAATACGGTTGAGAAGTTTAAATATCGATGTTTATTTTATAACATGCGATAGTTTTATTTTTTTATAAATCGATATAATCAAATTCGTTTTAATTTGAGAAAGAAATGTAGGGTGTACCCTGTCGAACACTTACTTTGGTACAGAACAGAAAATAAGCCATCCGTACAAAGGCACTTAAGGTCCCACAAACACATTATAAATTATGTTCTATAAATCTGTTTTGCTACTTTCTGTCATATGTTTGCTTGGCGAAACGTGGCTTTTATTCGTACTGTACCTACGGAGCTCACAATTCCGTGTTATGTGGCCATTTCGTTCACATATTAAGCGAAATTGCCCGTATTAACATATCTCCAAGTTGGTTCAACTGAATTCCGAGAAACTTGTTTTTATACCTGTACTAAACTTAGACATATTGAATTATTTTTGAATAATTTTATCTGTAATATATATCGTTAAGTCTGTCGTAGCATTTGGTACAAACACTTAGGTTATTGCCGAATTCGACGACGGTCTCTTACTTTATTGTAAAAATGAAATAAAGTAAATGTCACACAGTGTGTTCATATTACTATTTCAACCAGCCTTGCTTTTGAAGCTTTAGTCATGAAATATAATGAATCGCGTCAAGGAGAAAGGCTCAAGTCGTCGTAGTCACTAAGTTGATCCATCTTGTTGAATTTTTCCGAGGGATTCAGATTCTTCTATCAGTCATTGTTTCACTTATTTCTTTATCGTGTAAGTTTGTTCTATGACTTGACCGCAGTTAATTTTTCTTTATTAAGTGCCCAATCAGGTCCCTGTGACGTAGGCGATAACCATGGAGTAGGCCTCTCTATCTTCCGCCGTCCAAAACGATTGCGCGACGCTCCTGATGACATTGTGGACTAGACCACTCCCGTAAGTTACGAAGCCATGACATCTGGTGAAAATGGTAATGTTTATCTTATGGGATGTTTAAAAATATCTTCTTTTACCAGATTCTGCACCAGCATCACATTTTCAACCCATTCATTTTGCTTTATTTTTTTCTTCTTAAAATCCAGCATTCGGCTGATTTAAAAAAATATTTTTTTTTTTTTTTTTTTACAATATACATAAGAGGTAAAAAGAAGGTAAAAAAATAAATCATAATTACTTTGCAATGAAATACATATAAATTGTAAAAATAGCAAAATAAAAATCCCACAAAGGCAGGGCCTGTTTGTGGGTATTTATTTATTATTTCACGTTTTACATAAAACTTTTTTTTAAATATGAATACCTCACTGGGCACAACCCGTTTTGAGGCATTCATTTACATGATTCAATATATTATACTCATAGTGTCTAAAAAATATACAAGATACAAGAAATACAAGAAATATACAAGAAATATTTATGAATTTTTGCTCCTATGATAAATAGACAGTTATAATACTTTTGTGTAACATAAGAAAGAGAAAATAAAATATTCTGTAAAATATGACATGGTATTTTTTTTAAATAGAAATTAAAAAAAGAAATAAAAAATATTTAAAAAAAACATCAAAATATTCATTATTATTAAAGGGCAACAAAATATTTTATAGAAAAAAACAGTTCATATCATTAGTTTAGAGTATACATATTTAGAAATATATTTTGCTACCACGCTTCATTTAACATTCAAATTAAAAAACAAACCGTACAATTTATTATTTAAATATGAGCATTTATATTTTATATAACATATTTAAACACCTGGGTAAGTATAATGTATTAACCAAATGTTATTAAGTATATAACCACTTACCGTCTTTTTTTATGTCTACCGGTTTTGAGACGTACCCGTCTCTTTGTCAGAACACCAATTAAACTAACGTACAAAACCCACTATACTTCTCTACTATAGTTGTTGCACAAAAATATCAACCCAACATATTTGAAACCACATGTTTTTAGTAGGCAACCCTCACATGCACTGATTAGTTTATGAAAATATTTGATATCTCGAAACCGGTAAACATAGAAAAGTCGGTAAGTGGTAATATACAAATACTTCATTATATTTAGTTAAATGTTTGACCACACAGTTAATGCTTTAAATATTAATATTAATATTGATTTATTTGTTAAGGCAAGAAATATTATATTTTTATTTGTGTGTGCCAAAATTTTTCCGACCATTGGTCCGATCTAAGATTCAGTCAACAGTCGAAGGGCATGCATTGGAAAATGTGAATACATTTGAAAGTGTAGGTATACCAATATAAACGATTATCAAACATTGTTACTTATTCTTTAATATTGTTAATCTTTGTATTTTTAGGTACAAACCTAAAGAGTGAGTGGGAAACTCCTTGATGATTTTCCAAATGCTCGAGTTTACTGTTTACCATATTGATGTGCCATATCTTCTTCTTTCTGTGCCATATCAGGTCTCCCCGACGTTGGCGATCACTCTAGAGTAGGCATTTCGGTCCTGCGCCAACTAGAACAGCGCCTCAACCCCACGCACTCCCGTCCAGTCGCGGATGTTTCTCAGCCAGGACATCTGCCGCCTTCCAACCCCACGCTTTCCCTCGATCTTTCCCATCATAATAAGCTGTAGAAGCGTATATTTGCTTCCGCGCATGATATGGCCCAGATATGCGAGTTTTCTCTGTTGTATTGAGGAAAGTAGTTCTTTTTCGGCACTGGCTCGTCTCAATACCTCCACGTTGGTCACTAAATCTGTCCACGGGATTCTCAGCATTCTCCGGTGAAGCCACATTTCAAAAGCCTCACATCGGTTCATGGAGTTCACCTTGAGAGTTCATGTTTCAACCCCGTAGAGCAGTATTGACCAAACATAGCACTTGACCATCCTCTGTCTCAGTTTTAAATTAAGACTATCACTGCAGAAGAATAATTTCATGCCATTGAATGCTGATCGTGCTATTTCTATTCTGCATATAATTTCCTTATCCGGATCCAGATCAGAAGTGATTTGACTGCCGAGGTATTTAAAGTTAGTCACTCTCTCTATTGTTTGACCATTTATTCGCAATACATGTGCCATATACGTATATGTTTTAAAAAATATTTTTTATAATTATTTTTGGTTTCTAATCCTTTATTTGTGGTGATATACTCATGTGTCTGTGTCATATAATTGCTCGTCCCATCTCAACACAGGACTTTTAGTCCCATGGAGTTGAGACTCATTGTCTCAAAAAATAAACAATAACCTTATGTATGTAAATAAATAAATAAAGTAAAAAGATTTTATTTATTTCTAATACATTTTCTTACATATTACAAAAATATATGGCTTCCTCTTCAAATATACTTTACCGCTTCTCTGCTTTATAGAGATGTTTTTGTGATTTATTTACCGGGTTCAATATATATTGTTTAATCAGTACAGACCTATACAAACGTTGTTAAAGTGTTTGCAATACCAGGTTTCTTCTAGATTGAAAGGTGTTTTAAGAAAGAGTGTTGATTTTGGATTGTGGTGATGAGAAAACACGTCCTTTCCAAAAGAAATCTGTTTTTATCCTTAGATTTTATGTTTACTTACCTCTAAACCATTCACGGAAAAATAAATTTATTTGTTTTTGTTCAGTAAAGTCCACCAAGTATATTTAGTTTTTAAAAATCTGGTATCAATGTGGGTGCTTTCTCATGTGTTACTTTATTTATTAATTCAAGTTTATTTATTTGACTTTTTTTACAATAGTACAATATTATTTGCACTAATATTAGCATAGTTACGCCTTATTGTATTTTTTTTTAATCGTCTTATTATATATTTATAGTATTCCATAAAAATATTTTTTTTTGTTTATAAATAATATAATAAAATGAAATTTTTCAAAAATGGCAATCAAGTTGGGGTAGAGAAGGAAGTTTGAACCTCGGACCTCCGGTCCGTGAGTTATTTTGATTTAATTCAAGTTATAGCGGAAGTTTGAAATTACCAGTACAATAAAAGAAAATTTTGATTCAGAAATTTTATTTTGTTTTTTTTACTACTACATTTTTCCGTTTATCAACTAAATATTGGTTAAATAAAATAATAAATCAACATACAATTATTATCCTGATATATTATATTTATTGAAATAAGGATACTGTTTAATATTCGTTGTAAATGATAATAAGGTATACACTTATAATTTATTTGAGTTGAATCATGAACGTGTGATTTTAAAGAAGGTATAAATAATTCTTCTACTTTGTTTCCCAAAGACAATATTTTAATTACCAATATTTATTTTCGAATAGTTCGGTAGTCAGCAGGTTTCTTCTGTCACAATTTCATTTCGTAAGTTCTTTCATTCGTCATTTGTCCATCTTATTCTAACTTAATCAAAACCATACTTCGCTCTCGTTCCCTCTCATATGAATGAACTTACGAAACCAATTAGTTACAACATAAGGCCACGGATGACAGAAGGGACTATCTGTATTGTTTTAAAATAAGAAAGCTGAAATAAGACATTGATTCAATCTACAAACTAAAATGTTTTAGTTTTTGTTGTGTTTTAAATAATAAACTATCCTTTTAAATAAAAGAGTGATTAAAAAAAAACGTTATTTGACTAAAATATTTTATAAATCTATTAAAAACTAAAAAATAAAAACTACAGATGGTCCCATCTGCCATCGGACTAGCAAATTTTACGGTCATTTAAACATAGATATATTACTTAATCAATATCATTTCATTTATACATATTTACAAATGTCTTTATTATAATAAATACTAAATTATTTACATTTCGCTCATATACTGTTCATTAAAATATAAATAAAAACTGCACATAAAAACAAATGATCAACAAATATTCATAAAAAACAAATACATATATTTGTTTTAAACATCTAAGATAAGAGATGATGGTTTAAAAATGTGTATTAGATTTTCACATGTGTTGAAGGTACTTATTAACAAACGGCGAATGTGCGATTCAGAAGGACCTATGTAAGAATCTAAGTTCTAATTTGTACAACTATATTTATACAAATTAACTTAAAAAAAACAAATGTGAGAAATAGTATTATAAAATAACCACAAAATGAACCTTACAAAAAAATTAAATTTATGCGAAACTCTTAAAAATAGTTTTTAATTTTACAAAAATATCAAAATGCAAAAATCAATTTTAAAATATTATTTTTTCAATAAATGTATATAATATTAATATTTTCGATGTTAACATCGTACAGGTACAAAAAATATTCAAAAAAACCGTTTACTTTAGGTGCCCAATTTAAAAGTAACAATAATTTTTTAAAAATACAAATCAAAATAAATATATATTTACTAGATAAAAAATATTATTTAGGTATACACATGTGTTCTATCATTCAGACAAAAATAACTCAAACTTATGCTGATAAACAAGACATTCATAAAAAAGTAGAAACAATTAAAAATCTACAGCGAAATAAGTTATTTTGACCAAATATTTTTCAAAAAGTGGAATTGTTTTTTAAGTTGTAATGCCGTATTTTTTTATATGTACATATATAAATTTAATGAAAGTATAAAAACCCCAATAATAAATTCTGTAATGTTGTCTTAAACGGCTTAAAGATTTGCACAGAGAACAATGTTATATTTATGCGATAAGATTATTATTTATTTAATTGTAGCCAAGGAAAACAATAAACATTCAAATTGTATTTTGTATTTTGTGTATTGGGTATATTTTGTGACAAATCATTTGAGTTGGTATTTTTTAATTGAGGTATAAAATATGTATTTGTTACATTACCAAAACATGTACTTAATGTATTTATTTGAGTCTAAAATTTGAGCTATTCGAAGAAATGTAAATCGTTTAAAATAAATTTTGAAATCCTCAATATTAAAGTTTTGATAGAAAATAACATATAGAGTAATTCAATGTTTGTGTAAAGTATTAAGATGTTATGAACTAACCCAATAAAGCATAAATGATTAAAATTATTATTATTTCACTCTTGAACAACGTAGAATAATGACAGAACTATGTTTTTTTATCGTTTATTTACCATTTAGATTCTCGTAGATACATCAATATTATTATTATTGTACAATATAGTTTTCAGTTTTCGTGTTTAAATTTCAGCGTAGTCCTATTTAAAATTTGATTTTTTAAATCAGATTTCTAATAGGAGTTATTTTATTTCACAAAAATATTTAAATTTTGGTGGGTATTTTCAACGAGTTGAAAATAACAATCAGAACATGCAAATAGAGTCATGATACAGCAAGGTGCAAACCTCGGACCTTTAATTTGTAAGACCACGACACTAGCCACGGCACCGAAATCTAATTGTTATTTTCGTAAATTAATTTTTTTTTAATATTAATTTCTGAGTTTTTTTTAAAGACAATGAAACAATAATTTTAGTTCTACAATCGAAATTGAATTAAATCAAAATCAATTTAATGATGGAACTGTGCTAATCTGAATTGGTAGGCTTATCAACGAATTCGCACATTTATAAACATATATTTTTTAAAAGAATTACCCGCCAATTTTAGAGGCTTGTCACCAGATGGGAAAGAGAGGATATGGGAATTACTTATGAAAAATACACCAAAATACCCAGATCAATTAAGAAAATAATATTTCTTGAACTCTTTTCTTGCCACTCATGGAAATTGAACCTGCGACCCCAGTTCACAGTTCACCTTTTTACCAACTGCCCCACGGTGCCTGTATTAAATAATTAACGATTAAGGATTCATAATTTTGACTTTCAGTTTAACTAAAACCATTTAAATCAATTTTAAGGCTCTTGCGTGTACATTTTTATTCAAAACAAATTAATAAATATAAAAACATTTTAAGGGTACATACATTTATTTTTTATGTATTTGGATTTTTTTTTTACATACATTACTTATTATCGTTATTGCTCCTGTAATATCCAGAAAGTGTCATTAAAAAATAAGGAAATATTTTTGACAATGAACCTTTTGATAATATTTTTTTTTCTTCATATTTTCGATTGATGAAAAAACGATAAATAATTAATTTTATTATGAATCTGGGTTTATTTTGTTAAAATTTTTGTATTCTTAATAAGAAATTAAAAATACTTTTTTTTTAAATCACTCAACGGATTTTGCAAGCATAATACCATGTATAATATTGATAACAAAATATTATTTATGTACAAGAATTCAACAAAAAAGAGACAACATAAATCTGTATATAAACTCTTAAAAAACTATAGTAAATAATCCCTTTGCGCGCGGTGATGTAACATCGTGTTACCACTAGTAAAAGATATAATAGGAATATCCTAAAGTTCATACATTTGAAAAAAAAAATAACATGGAGGCATATTGTTTAATAGTTACTTTTCCATAATGTATGCGAATAAACATATTATTTAGCCCTGTTAAAGAAAAATAAATTAAAAATCACAAATACGCCTTTCATGTTAGGCGCGTGCGTTCCTCATCACTGTCATCAACTGACTGAAGACTGAATCTGTTTAAGACAACACCCACCGTAGAACAGCGTCGCTGTCTTGCTTGTTATGACTTCTATCTTCGTGTTTTCTCTTGTATAAGGTATCTGTATAGATCTGTTGCTGAATTAGCGGACATTCATTATTTATGTATGTAATATTTTATGTTTTAACATTTAGCATAGTCATACAAATTTTACTTTCCAAATCGGGTGTGTAAATGTCAATTTAAAGATTACAAATAATACGAATTTTTCGCTTAAAAAATAAGAGAGATATATCGAGTCTTGTATCCTATGTCGACTACTGTGACATCACAGCCGCCACACAAGAGTTAAAAAGCAAAAAAAAAATCTATCTCCATGGTGTAGCGGTGAAGCCACTTGACTTTAGCACGGAAGGTTCTGGGATCTATTCCTGGTGAGAACACAAAAATTAAATGTGATTTTTCTCAAGCCTGGGTGATATGTGCTGTAATCCATCAGGAAAAAAAATCTCCAACAATACATTTAAAAGCTAAAAAAGAATTATACTTTGGTACATATTAAAATTCATTGTAATATTTTTGAAATTTTGTATAACAATTTAAAATAATGATAATGTGGCCCAGACAAAAAAGTAAGATATAACGCAATCAATCTGTCACATACTTAAAAATACTTTAACGTAAAACACAATGTAAATTTAGGAAAGATTTGTAAATAAGAAACAGATGTAGTAATGCTAGGAGCAACTCTGAAAAACTCAAAAGAGTTTGTGTTCCTTGGAAGCAGGATCTCACGGGATGGTAAAACAAAAAAAGATGTCGACTGTCGCAAACAACAAACAAGGCTTGCGTTCTACAAAAATTCAAAGATTTTTGAGTCAAACAGCTCGCCCACCACATACCGCAAACCGCATCTGAGGACATAAGTCTCCTTGGCGGTTCCCACGTACACGAAAAAATTGCTCGTTAACGTAACCAGCCAAAAATGATAACATCTTTGGCTGAAAAAAGGTAATTTGAAAGAACACAATCTTCACCCGATTGGATTGAGAAAAGAAGGAGGTGAATTCTTCACTGACTGGGATTGAATTCGAATCAAATAAAATAAACCTAAAACTCCTCAAGTAACTTGCCAAGACATATGTATGGAGCATGTACGGTTTTGAGACGAGGTGCCTTACCGAAAGAGATAAAAAAAGACTAGAAGCCTTTGGAGATGTGATGTAACAGAAGAATGCAAAGAATTTTCTAGAGAGACCACATCATTAATGACGATATTCTTAGTAAAATCGAAGAAGGGAGGCACGTAATCAAAACCATCTCAGAGAGGCGAGCCCAATGAATCAGCCACATTATGCGCTTTGAGGGTTTCCTGCATTACATTATAAAGTGAATGGCTAAGGGAACAAACTACAGAGGGCGTCCCCGAAGGAAGCATATAAAACAAGTGTACGTGGATTTAACCTGCGCCTCATATGTTGAGCTCAAGCGGGCTGCAGAGAATAAAGAGTAGAAGAGGACAAGATGCAGGACTTTGGTGCAAACCAATTCCCAGGATTGAGACTGCGAAGGAGAAGACAGATTTGTAAAACTGTTACCAATATTATTTTTAAAACCTCAAAAAAAAATATTTTTATATTAATTTGATAATGTTTATTAAATCTATTTACAAAACATGTTCTTAATTCGGATTTTAAATAAGTTAAATTTAGTTAAAAAACATTTTTATCATAATTTTTTATAAATCATTTATTGAATATTTTTTGCTTAAACTTTTGATTTTGTAAAATAATATGGATACAAAATATTAATATTTTTATATATGGATACAAAATATTAATATTTTTACATATAGATACAAAATATTATGAAAAAGAAAAACAATGGAAAATCGAGCAATTCAATCGATAGTTTGTACTTGAATAACAATATTTTATAATATGTAATTACATAACCATAATTTTGAAAAACACAATATCCTCAATTGATGGCTTTTATTTAAATAAACGCGTTAAACTAGCGATAACAATTAATTTCATGGGTGGTTGTGCTACTTTTCTGTGGATTTTTAACAAAAACAAAGAACATATCATATACAAATAAAATTAACATATCATATACAAATAAAATAATGAAATTTCGTAAAAACATCCAGTTTATTTAGAAGTAGAAAGTAATTTGAATATTTATGTACACATTTATAATTTAAAGCACCTAAATAATAACACCAACGACCAGTGTCGTATCTATGACATAAAGCTACGAAAAAATGAACCAAAGAAATGTGTATTACTTCCTGTATTTTTCCTGTGTATACCTTCATGTATTTTTCAGAAAAAAATTCATTCGTGTTTTTGTCATCTCTATATTTTAAATTGTTTATAGCAATATTCGATGAATAAAGGGTGCGTCTCGTGATAAAAAAACGTGTCTGTTTATTAAATTCATGTAAGGATCTTCAACTGTACATTAAAAAAGAAGTATTGTTCGCTTGATCAGTGATTTTTTTTACATAAATATCTTAGTCATTTAACATTTATATATATTTAATTCGTAGTCAAAGATAAGACCTATAAAGATATGAAATTCTATGCACTTTGCCTAATAGTAGACATGCGGTACTAGCAGCCCAAAATGGCCACTATGACGCTCAATAGTATGACAACGACAGGGTACTCAGTCCTAAGATGCCCGCCTTGCTGCATAGCCGCAGGGTGCTCTCCTGAAATAAAAAAATATTTTTCATGTATTCTTTTTCAATTCGTTTCATTGTTTTTTTATTATTATTAGAAGAATAATCTTCGTTTACTGAGATACCTCATGCAGTAAGAAAACAATTTTCAAACATTTATTTTTACAAACGTGCCTTATCACAATACATCAACGAACTAACATAATATATTTTTATTATGTTACCACACTTTTGATTTTATTTATTTATTTATAATTTAAAAAACAATGATGGTTAGATATTTAAATAATAAGGTCAAGTTGTGTTATTTTTCCTCACCATGTGCTTTGTAATGTTGTTGTTGTCAATAAATATATTTGTGTGTCAGCATTTATGGTTACTGGCATACATCTGTTTTTTTTTTATTAAAGGAATAACCCACTAACCCTCTATATTGAGGCTTGTCAGCAGGTAGGATAGAGGGGATAAAGAAGGAGGTAACGAAAAATACACTACAACACTCAGACCAATTGAGAAAAAAATATTTCTTGGATTTTTTTCTTGCAACTGGCGGGAATCGAACCCGCGACGCCAGTTTCACTGTTGGCCGTCTAACCAACTGCGCCACAGCAGATGTCTTTGGGCATATATTTTAAGTTATTATTATTTATTCACCATTTAACAAAATATAATCTTATCTACATCAAAACGAATCACTCAAAATCAGCGCGTTTCTAAAATAGTAAAGAAAAATAAATAAGAACAAAAATGATCATTGTGTACATTATATGTTATTCTTATTTATATATTATGTAGGTGCATATAATATGTATTTGTGTGTTCGTTTTGAATCAACGTTCGCGTATTGTCAAACCTTATTTTATTGTTGTCATTATTTCGTATTTACTGCATTTTGTGATTACCTACTGTATTGTATAGGACTCGTCGCACATTATTCATTCGATGTGTATCAGTTAAATTTGAAAAATAAAATGTTTTTTTTTTTTTTTTCAGAATACGGTTTTGAAATTTAACATACTTAAATAAATAAAAAAAACATTTTATAACATTTCGTCATTTGAATTTTAACAAAAAGGTTTCTAACTTTTTACTAAGCTCTTTATTGTACCATTTTCAATACAATTTACAAGTTTTAAGCAAATATATTATTTTCATACTTCGGCACCCATACACACGCACCCTCTCCTCATTCATTCCCACACGCACATGTATCCTCTCCCTCATTCATTCACGCATACACACATTCACATACACATGAATACAAACGTCACACAAATACAATTACTAAACTTATTTTCTTATATATTATGTGTCATTATATTAACAGTGGATTTTTTTTATTGGCTTTAGTATTGTTAAGATTTTTCTAATTATTTTGTTTATGTAATAGCTGTGAAAATCCCAAATAAAATAAAATAAATAAAAATAAAATGCAAGTAGGTACAGTAAATGCATTAGCGATATAAACTTATTTATTGATTATATAAACGGAATTTCTGCATCACAACAGGCCATTGCTATGCAAAACAAATTTTCAAATAAAATAAAAGATATATAAAATAAACAAATACAGAAATGCTAATGGTGAAAAATATAGATGAATAAAATAAAAAATACAAATTGCTAAATGTCCCAATAAATTATCCTACTTTTAAAAGGGGCATTCTTTTAATTCTGATATTGAACAACAAATGTTTTTGTTTTAAGAAAAAATCTACACAATACTGTGAAAAGAGGAGGTATTGAAATTGGGGAGGAAAGAATAAAAACCCATTCAACATTCTAGAATTTCTAAAATTTAAATTTTTACTTCATGTTGTGTGTGCCATATTGGATGCATCTCAAAAACCAACCATGCATCGTAATAAATCTTTCTCGTTTCAACCGTTTTTGCATTAATATATTTAGTTCTAAGGTTGCGTGCTCTTAGCTTCTTTTTGTTAAAAGCTCATTTATGCAGCGTTTCAACTTTGTGAAGCACTTTTTGTCCCTTTGGCGAAACAAGCATGCTCGTTATTTATCTTGCTTTACAACTGCAGAATGTGTTCTCCACTTAAAAAGTCTAGTCTCAATATTTATCATGGTACAATAATTATTAAGGTAACGGAGCACGGAGTTTCGGGCTAAATAAATACAGGTTTTGCTAGCGCAACGTGCACACGTTTGCATTAAATGTTAGAAACTTCCAGATCTCTCTGATACGAATGAGCAGAAATTTGTTTTCGGAACTTTAATTTGTTTTACTGGTAATTTCGGGTTAATAATTCCAAACTGACTTTTGCGATTTTCTCCATTGTCCCCATTTCGTTCTACTTGTTTAAAAAATTCAATAAAACATTCAATGGGTGATCAGAAACGGTTGGGATAGATTCTTTTCAACGTTTCGACTACCGTTACAGTAGCCATCTTCAGGGTAAACTATGTGTTGTGCGGAAAAAAAGTATTCATTCAATAGTAGTTTGTACTGTGTCGCAGTCAACTGTGGATGTCTGTTTGTCTTATTTACTTTAAGTCTCAACGCAGCAACCGATCGACGTAATTTTTTGCATAAAAATAGCCAGAGAGTGTGACGAGTTTCTTTTTTTTCCGAAAGAAGCTTGGAAATTTTTTTAGTGAAAAAACGAATAAATGTCAAAACTAAAACACGATGCTGCGCCGCCATACACAATCGTATTTTATTTTTCAAAGTGATAGTTGGAGGACTGACAATTGATACAAGCTACTTTTTATCTCAAAAAAGATATCATTTTATTGGAAAAATTCAAATTATTAAACAACAAAACTGATTAATTAACTAGTTTCTCCCTAATATCACGCGAACAAAGCCACAGGTAAAAGCTAGAGTCATTTTAACCATGTAAAGTGCCAGAAAATATATTGATTTTAAACAAAGACGACGCGGTGTGATTACATTTAATTTTAATTACACTTTGATACACACAAAGACCATTAATATTGATAACAGTCACCGTAAAAATCTTCTCTCTTATTGTTTAATTTTATCATTTATTGTTCGTTAATAATAGTTTCTAGATATGTACAGTACGCTTGAATGTTTAATAACCTTTTGTTTATGCGTTAGTCAGGGAACTTTTTTAAAGAAAATAATATTGTGTGCCTACTAGCACAAACGCAATTTGTATTATAACTTGGTTCACTGACAAGCATTTACACATCAATATAAGATATTTAACTTTTGAACGCCCATTGCATTGATACCAACACCTTTTATCATCAACATAATTTATCTATCTGCACTGCGTGGTAAATAGGGCAGTGCATTGGTAATTCAAATGGAGCGTTTCTGGATAATTCATTTTAAATGTCTTCGACAAAGACAGCATCGATTGTTTTACCTACCACGATGCAGAACCAACCTGCCAATGGTTGTGCCGGTTGGTAAAGCAATCTTGCTACTTAAGTAGCAAGTTTGTATTAAAGAGTAGATTTTAAGTAGAAATATGTCGACATCCGAGGCGATGCAATTAATCGCATCGCCTTGGATGTGGACATATTTCACGACAGTGGGCCCTCCCTTAGAAAATCACTTTCTAACTTTTAATTTTTCTTTTTACAGTTTGTTATATTATTTTAATAACATAACTATCTACTGTAATTTGTGATCTCTTATTGTATTTAGAATGAATTGGGTCTTTTTTCTGTAATGTTCTAAATATCTGAATAAAAAAAGGAAAATGAAATAAATGAAAATGAAAAATAAGACGATCGGTTTAACGCTCAAGTTTCACGTTCAGGAATAGTGAAATATTAGTATTTAACTATGTTAAATGAAATACTTCATATTCAACACGCCAGGAATCGAACCCGGGATCTCAAGCGTATTAGACGAGTGCGCCAATCACTACACGACAAAGCGGACTTATCTCCGCCTGATTTTCTTTGTTGGGATTTTACCCGAAAGTCCGGGGTGCTGGTTCTATTTCTCACCTAGAGCTGTATTTTTAATCCGCCCCGACACCCGACACACATTAACTTGATCATATAGATATTTGACAAAAACTAGGGAAAAAAAAATACGACTACCTACTTAAAATAATGTGTTGTTTGGTGATAAAAAAAGAAGAGAAGAGTCAAAAATAAAATGATGTGTACCGTAAGCGGAGGATTTACCGTTGAGCACGTGTACCACTACCGTGCGTGGGTTGGCGTTGGATGGGCTGCAGGTGTACTTGCCCGAGTCGGGGGCGCGCGCTCGCTGGATCAGTAGGTACGAGGTGGTGATGTCACCCTTCTCCGTGATGACGCTCACTCCTCCGCGGGGTGAGTCGTAGTTGATCTCCTGAGGGATAAAATACCAAAAACATTAAACACCATATCCAGTAGATACACATTAAGGGTGTGGAGGATTAGAAAGCGCAGTCGCTATTTTTAAATTATTGCCAGTGCAACACTGAAATGCTCCTCGGTAAGCAACACCCACTTTGTCGTGATTCCAGACAACCTTTATTTTCTTTCAGACCACACGGTCCTTCTTCCAGTGTGGGCTAAAAGATCGATGCGTAAAAATTGTTATCATCGGAGATGTTGAAGTCAGTGTTGTCAGTCGGCAGCGATCACTGGGTTGCGTTCTGATCCTCCACAGGAGGATCAGCAAGTACGAGATGTTGATGTCATATTTTTTCCGTAATCACGCTCACTAATCCGTAAAGTGAGTCGTAGATGATACAAAATACCATCAAAACGATGTCTAAAAGATATATTTTATGATTGGATTAGCAGGTAAGAGATGGTCAAACTAGTTATATCTATGGTCACCATCATATCTCACCATTTTATTAATTCTACTTTTTATTCATAATAATCGAAATTCTATATTAAACTCAAAAGTACATACCGCACTGCATTGGAAATAATACTGTGCATTGAATTGTTGGCATAGGCACCACCTACTGATGAACGAGGCGTGCTACATATCTTCTATCGATTTTTAAAGATTTTAAGGATTTTTATCTCAGAATAACCGTTGACATAAAAAATATTCGCTAAGGTTTCTGATAATATTTTATGCATCAAGATATTACACAGTAAAACTCAAATTATCTGGATTATTGAATGCAAGATTTTTTTACTTTTGAAATAATTTAGCGAATTGGAATCCAGCAAAGTTAATTGCGTAACTAAATTGAAATTTAAAATTTATTTTTAATTCCTAATAACGTTCTGGATATTTGGCAGTTCGCATGACTGGAATTCGAATAAACGGAGCTCCAACGTATTCTTCTTCCACATAGACATGGATGAAACATAAAAAATAAAATCATTAGTATTGTTCCTGTAAATTGTCTTGATTTATGCAAAAAATGATTATGAATAAAGTCAAAAGTTAACTAATTTGAATTTCTATTTTAGTTGTTATGCCATAAAGTATTTGAGAATTCCATGAACATTGTTAAATAACAATTTAGTAATAAGAAAAGTGGTATGCGGTAAAGGTATTTTTTTTAACCTTTTACTTTAAACTCTGGTATAAATTTATTAATTTGTTGCTATATTTATAAAATCAATATCGTTTGATACTTTTACAAAATATTCCCTGAATAGAGGTAGAGAAATGAAAAATCTGGAAATAACAACAGTAGCTGATATGCTGATAATGATAAATGATTAGCCGTTCAATCGTTATGACCTCACTTGTCGGTTATAACCGACACGATACAAGTTTCTCGTTGTGATTGTTAATCGTTTTAGCGATTCCGCTGTAACACCACCTAAGATTAGTCCATAATTATGCAGGATTAGGTTTCTGAGGGTTGGAGCTCCTACCCCAGTAAGATATCGACAGAAGACAAGAAGTTGTTGTTTAATGGGTATTTGGCAAATAAATAATGAATTGAATTATGTTTGTCCTGGGACTAGCTAGACTGACTGAGCGTTACGCCCTGTGGTCTCTTTATAGACCGCGTACTTTTGTTCTTCGTGTCTCCTTGGAACGTTATCGTTTTCGGTAGAGCAGGTATAAAGGTTATAAAAACGTTAAAAAGATGTTGTTTTTAGTTAAGTATTGTAATCAGTATTGGCTTCTTTTAAAAGAAAAAAAATTTCCATAAAAAAAGGTTTCCACTAAAATATTTCAATTAATTATATATTTTTTAAGTATTACCGAATGCATAATTTTACGTAGAAATAAATTGAAATGTCACAAAAATGTATGTGATTTAAAATGCGCATTTCTTTTCAAAATTAAAATTTGGCATTGGTAACTTTCATGTTCAATTGATTATTTTTAAATTATTTCGACAAGTTTTAGTTCAATACTTAGTCTTTATTGAGATCCCTGATACCTTAGTTCAGTCTAAATTTGAAATGGCGTAATCTGCCGGTCTAAAAGTATTTATATTTTAGTTACGTAACACTTTTGAGTATATTTTTTGACAGAAATACCTTTAAAAATATTGTTATTATCTAATTTATGTTTCTTTATTCTTTCATTATTGCGCTATTAAAAATAAACATTCGTTTTAAAATGGCAAAGTCCTATAATTTCCTAATTTTGCGTTTGTTTTACCAGACTACAGCCTTAATTTATCCCCTTAATTATATTATGTATAAAAATTGCTACATTATATTTTATTTATTGCTTTACTGTGAGCAAGCCAATTTTTGTGTGCATTATTTCTACATAAAATTACATATTTCTTTTGAGTACAATGCTCATCACTTTATTTTAAAGAATTTGTCTATTTTTAATTTCCCCTTTATTGTCTGAAAAAAAATGAAAGAACAGTAATCTATGTGTGGACATATGATTCTTTCATAGTTTTGAACCCTAATCTTTAAATTTATGACATATCTAAATCGTCTCAGAAATGTTTTTTTTTGTTAAATATTGGAAATGCATGTATAAATTGTATATGTATATATAAATGAAACTCGACTTGCGTTTCTTAATTTTTTTTATTAGATCATAGGATCATCTAGGAGTTACAACAAACTCATTTTGGGACAGAATAAGATTTACATAAAGGCATGGTCATAATAATAATATTGTTACAAGTAATAATATGTACGTAAAACTGAAGATTAGATAGCAAGCAAGTATTATAATACCAAAAAATTGAACAATTCAAAATAAAAAAATAATATTACATATTTACATATTGTAAGAAAGAAATATCCGAGAAAAAAGAAGAACTTGAAACTAAATTTCACCTTTTACATACCTCCTCAAGTAGTATTTTTTTTAATGAATCAAGTAATTTTTTGGCGTTCTATAGGTTTCTGGTAGCATGTTGGACTGACTACAAGCAAGGTACAGCAGAGACCTCAGACCATACCTTGTTGTGCGTGATCTAAGTACATGAATATTTTGACTCGTATTATACTGGTGGACGTCACGATTGAAGGTATTGCCAATATTAGTAAGAGATTCTTTATTTACACCTTGAAGCACCGTTTTTGCAATCTCATAATTTGGTATGACCAAAAATGGGAGAGTGTCAGTAAGTTCGTAAATGTCTTTGGCATGCGTTTCCATTGGTATACCGTATATGTTTCTTATAGCCTTATTTTGTATTAACTGTTTTTCTGATACACACTTTATTATGGCAAATTCTCAGATGCACGACAAGTACACCAAATGAGAGTGTATCATTGAAAATACATGGCACGGCGTAGTGATATCGGAAGAAAACTTATGCATTATACTAGTGATTGAAGAGATATTAGATTTAACAAAATCAAAATGGTGAATCCATGAGAGCTGTGAATCTATGTAGATTACAAAATATTTTGTCACGATAATCATTTCCAAGGGCGATATTGAGATAGATATCTCGTTTTTTACCAAATGTAATGTAGCTAGATTTTCAATGTTTAGACTGAGCTTTTTGATACGAAGTCAACTGGCAAGAGGATGAACATCGAGTTGCATTTCATTTTCAAGATCTTATATGTTACGATTGTGATAGTAAATTATTTTGTCGTCTGCATACAGTTAATACCCCAATGTGTAATATCATTAATATAGATAAAGAATAGCAGTGGCCCGAGAACGGAACACTGTGGTACACCACATGTAATCTGCCTGAAGTCACTTGATTGTCCTCCAATCTGAACTAGGCAACTCTGATCACTTAGGTAATTTCGAAACAACTAAAAAAAAGTTCCAACGATATTTAAATGATCTAATTTTTCTAATAGTATATTATGGTTGATTGTATCGAAAACTTTCTTGAGATCTATAAATATACCAGCAGTATATTCACCCTGGTCTATATGTTGTTGAAGTGTTGCAACAGACCAAAAACTGCACATTTTGTATCAAATAATTTTCGATACCCATATTGCTTTGATAAGAGAAGATTAGTGGATAAAATATATTTCATTAGTCTGTCTTTAATGACTTGTTCGAAAATCTTAGAGAATACAGAAAGGACCGAAATCGGTCGATAATTAGAGACGTTTTTACGGCAGTCACTTTTATATACGTTGACTTTTATATGCGTTGACTTTGACGTTTGCCGTTTGACCACGTGACCATGATAAACTAATCCACTTCCACTGTGGTCGGTCAAGTTGCTTAACGACTTTTTTATTGACGTGATAAACTGTGATTTATTCATTTACTGTTAATTATCGTTTGTTATTATAAACCCACGCATAACAACTATTAGGAAAAAATCCTCTTTATGATCATTGTCATTGCTCATACAAACACGGGAAAATTGCACTTATGAATATTACGTTTAGTACTGCGAATCTCACAAAAGAACGGCATTTAATGTTGCGAGCATAACGCTCGCTATCCTCTCCGCTGTGCCGGGTAAATGAACCGTGAATGTGATACACGCCTTTATATACCCTTATGGGAAGAATCCCCCTATCCCACTAGTGTATACAATATGCTGTGTATTTTGTCTTAATGGCGCCTAGTGTCTAATGGTTATAATATCACTTAACACCATGGTCAATGTTAAATGTTTTTTAATGTGTGAGCATATCGCACCAAAGGTAACATAAATAAAGAAAAATGTTTTGAGTTATGTATGACATGTAATAGACTTTATAATGTAGTATGGGGTTAAAACTGTCAGTAGGATCGCAATGAGTCACATCTTGCTGGAGAGTGTGATTCTATAACATGCTGCTAACACCCAGTTGCATTCCACCGGCCACACTACGGGCATGTCCAACTTGTTAGCAACTACGTCGCGAACCCTGGGCAATGAGATCACACTTGTAGCTGTGATCAGCAGATATTGAGAAGATGATATGTGAGTTTCTGGCGCCTTTATTTAGTTATTTAGATCTAAATTTGTTGCAACATAGAGGGAAAACGTTTTTGAGAAGAGAATATGGAAAGACTTCCATATTCTCTTCCACCTAGACAGGTGTTGCCAAGTTTAAGGTGTTGCGAGTGGATGAATTGGTTCAGCCGGATGAATCTTACCCACATAATAAAGGTTTTAGCTCTCTCTTTTTCGTTGAAGAGTTGAGGAAATGTGGATGTTAAAACATTGGAAAAATAGTGAATTTACACAGCTTGCAAAGTAGTCACTTCAACCAGCCAATGACAGGCCAAAACCCCTGTAAATGTCTAGACCTACATATACCCTTCTAAAAAGTGTTTTCCCTCCCTGTTGCATAGAATTGAAATATTTATTAATCGTTTGAATTAACAATTCAAGATAATTTTTGATAAATTATAGTAATTATTAAATATATACTGCAGTATTGTTACATTGAGTTCATTGTTTAACATTGGGAATGTCAAAATCTTTAATGTCGTTTTTCTCAATTTACCGCATTTTAAATTGTTGCACTCTAGACGGGGGTGTGTTTTTTGAACATTATATTTGATATCGTTAAATGGAGTTAGCTAACGACTTGACATTAAATGTTTGTGAAAAATATTTTTGTACAATTTATAATCCATGCTATAGAATAAAGTTCAAAGGGTAGTCAGAGCTGGAAGCAGGCAAGACGCATGAGCAAACAAGAAAATAAATCTAGCACACCCAATTAGTATTTGAAGCACTAGCTTTATAATTTTCCACGTAACATAATTTTATCACGTATCTTTGTGTAAAATTACTAAAACAAATTTATAATGCCACGCCGGTTGGTATTAGAACAAGACTGTTCCTTTGTCGAGGCTTAAAATAAATTTCTTCTCCTTGTGAGTGTAGGCTTTATGGCCTGTTCTTCTGGAGGTCTTGTCGCCAGCCTTCTGCGAGGTCAATCATAGCTGTCGATTCTCATATCTTTGATGGTCTGCATATGTGATAAAATTTGAGCCTTCTAGACTTTTTTGACATTGCATTGCATGGCCTTCCCCAAAATAGACGACTCCCGATAACTCTTTACAATAAACTTATAGGTACTAAATACTTTAACTCTTATAAAAAAACAATAAGTTACCTTAAATAAGCTTATGTTTTAAAAACCACACTTACTAGAAAAATAAATATAAATATTTGGGACGTTATATTGCACTGCTATCTGGTTCCTGGTTTATAAATTAAATATTAATAGAACCGTGTGTGTTCAAAAAAATTCCTGAAAAACCTACAATACAAATTTAATTTGCATTTTCCAAACTATATAGCTTCATAAAAATTTCATCACCTTGATTCATTAGCACACAGAAGATATATTTTCGATCAGATCCTGCTTTACAAAATTGTAAATAATAAATTTGATTCTCCAGAACTGATTTATCTACTTGCTTACCGTGTAGTCCCTCCAAACCAACTAGGCTCGCTGATATTTTCCATATTCGTAATATTAAAACTAATCATCGGAAACATTCTACGATCCCTCGTATACGTGAAGCATTTAACAACAATTTTTGGAACCTTTCCTAATTTATATAAATTTTTATATATATTTTTTAGTTGTTGTTGCCGACGTAAAAGTACATGCACCAACTTGGCGGCCCTTCCTGGGGTTTTAATGTAGCATAGGAGGCTTCAGTATGTGTAAGCGATCTACCACCTCCTCAATAAAGACTAGTATTTGTCACTTTCGGGGGTGGTGATCGCCATACTGAAGCCCACATATAGATTAGAATTCATGAAAATATTTGTATGCCCATAATGTGTTTTTATGTTGTTCTGTATAAGTGTTGATCGCCGCGCGGTCGGCGGGGAACTGCGGCCGGTAGCGGGAGGGTGGGGACCTTATACGTGGCGCGAGAGAGACCGATAGAGCCGGCAAATGTGCTCGCTATCTCTCTCGCCGCGTGATTGGTCAACCTAGCACCGCCCGCTATTGGCCTAGCCCACCGCCGCACGGCAAAATGTTGTATATATAGCCCCGCCGGGGAAAAATAAAGTCAGTCATCTCACCACACTACTAAGGCTTTCTACTCTCCACTTCACCTCCCTACCTCGCTTCAAACCGGACCTCATCGCCACCTGGATTCGAACACCGCTACCCCCCTGGACTTGGAACTCGGATACTCTTTGGATTGGATTTTGGACCCCGGATAATTTGGACCCTTGGATACTTCCCCGGAACACACCCCGCCGTTCCCACCGACGGAGAGATACCGGCCTTACAACCCGGTTGCCTGACTCAGGATTGCGGCCGCCAGCGCTACTCGCTAGCGACCCCGCAAGGGATCTCTAGGCGACGATACCTCCCCCGGAGCTTATCGTTCGTCGGCCGAGGCCCGCCTACGCCCGGCCACTCTGCGTTTGACACCAGCACCTATAGAAATACAGTTCTTGTGACGGGCGCGATTGCTACGGACGAAGCAGTGATCCGCCGCGTCTGTTACAAGTTGGTCCTTCGAGAAGAACCGGATATTCATCGCAGAACGCCTAGAGATGACTTCGAGAACCCCTTCACTCCGCTCGGGTCGAGGAGGCACGGAACCGAGAGAAGACCCTGCTACAGATCAGGACTCAGCCGAGTCGGACACATCCGAAGATACAGTCCAGCGGCTGAGGACGCAGGTTCGAACACTCCGTGCTTCACTACACGATCAAGACCGACGCGTGCCCTTGGAAACGAATCCCGAGCCCGCGCCGCGTGCTACGGAGATGGACGGCATCATGACGGTGCTGTCAAAAATGGCGATTCTACTAGAGGCTTCGCAAGGAAGAAGCCCGACTTCAGCCCCAGAGGACGTTAGCAGAGTCGGCGCCATGATAGCGCGCCAATCTACTGCCAAGGACCTACCCGCCTTCGCCGGAGAGCCGCAGGAATGGGCTACTTTCAAATCGCAGTACACTCAGTCGACGGAGATGTGCTGCCTTTCGGATCCAGAAAACCTCCTGCGTCTACAGCGCGCGTTGAAAGGACGGGCAAGAGAATCTGTGTCGTCATTACTAGTGGATCCAAGCCAAGTGAGGGTGATAATGAAGACGTTGGAGCTACACTACGGCCAGCCGGACATTGTAGCGTCTTCCTTGTTGGAAAAAGTGAGAAGGCTCCGCTGCATACAGAACGACGGATCTACGCAAGCATTAGTAGATCTGTCTAGCGCAGTTCGGAACGCGATAGCGACCTTAGAAGGCTTCGGTGGCGATTACATGTCTACGCCACAACTACTAAGTGAACTAGTGAGCAAGTTACCGCTGTGCATGAAGTCTCTCTGGTGGTACAGCAGAAGAGGAAACCGGGTGAGGCCCTCCGCGAAGGATTTCGCGCTCTTTTTGGAAGATTTAACGGAATCTTCGATGATAGGCGGCGGAATAGAGCCGCAAGTGTACAGCGGAAAACAACGCGAGAAGCCACAGAAGCGAGAACAAGTGCATACAGTGATTTCAACAGAGGGAAACGGGAAAAGTATAGCGTCATGTGTTTTGTGCGGACGAGGACATTTACTACAAACGTGCCAGGAATACATAGAGTGTAGTATTTCGGAAAGATGGGACATAGTGAAGCGAAAGAATTTGTGTTTTTCGTGTTTATCGAACACTCATCGGGCGATAAAGTGTAGAAATGTAAAAAAGTGCGGCCTCGATGGATGTCGCCGAACACATCACAAGACATTACACGACAGAAATAGTGCCGATATCAGTGAAGCTCGGTCTAGCGCCGATATACGAGCGCCAGATAACAGTGCCCGCCGCGACACGCCTGCAGCGGCGGGCGCCGGGGGAAACAGACCGACCGCGAACGAAACCCGCGCCGCGAGTTCAAATGAAAGAAACTACGATTACGGCCACGGTTCGCGGACGAATAATATAGTGACGAGCACCTACGCTCGGGAGGAACCGGTCCTCCTAAAAGTGATTCCCGTCATGTTAAGTGGTCCGCGAGGACGAGTGAACGCGTACGCGTTACTAGATGAGGGATCAACCGTGACATTGATTGACGCAAAAATAGCAAACGACATCGGCGCGCCGGGAGAGACTCGAGGATTAAAAATCCACGGTGCCGGCGGAATGTGCGTAACAGATAGTGCATCAAGAAAAGTCACAATTAAAGTGCGCGGAGTTACGGAAGATTTATTCACTCTCCGCGCAAACACAATACAGAAGCTGAGTCTGCCGCTACAGCCCGTGATTGAAGGGGAAGGCAGGATGCGACAAGTGTGCCCGCAGTTACTCATCGGCCAAGATAACGCCTCTCTCATAGTGACGAGAGAGGCACGGAGATGCGGGGAATACATCGCCTCAGTGACAGCCTTAGGAAAGGTGATACACGGTGGGCGGACACGCCAGACTAACGCCAGCATACTAATGGCGCTTAGTACAGAACAGAGACTAGAAAATCTAGTTAAACAAAATTACGCCGTCGACGCGTTAGGTATAAGTTCGACAGCCAAGATATCGCGTCAGGAGGCGCGAGCCACAGAAACCATGAGAGCCACGACACGTTTCCTACCGCAAGGACAGTACGAGACAGGGCTACTGTGGAAAGACAATCGAATATGTTTACCGGATAATCGCCGTACAGCGCTGAATCGATTTTTAAGCATAGAGAAAAGGTTCAGTAAAAACAGTGAATTCGCCGCGGCTTACAAGTTAAAGATTAAAGAATATCTAGACAAGGGGTATGCCCGGGAACTGACGCTGGCTGAAAGACAAGACACTGCGAGTGGGCTTTGGTTTTTGCCGCATTTCGCAGTGACGAACGTGAATAAACCGGATAAAATACGGATAGTATTTGACGCCGCCAGCCGCTGCAACGGGAAGTCATTGAACGACATGTTGGCCAACGGCCCGGACCTTCTCTCATCGCTTATGGGAAATATAATGCGATTTCGCGAGGGAAAGATCGCGCTGGCAGCAGATATAAGGGAGATGTTTCTCCAAATTAAAATAAGAAAAGAAGACCAGAGGGCGCAGCTGTTCCTCTGGCGCGATAGTCCCGAAGAAGAAATTCGGGAAATGATTATGACGTCGATGACGTTCGGCGCGGCGTGTTCACCGAGCAGCGCACAGTACGTGAGAAATCAAGTCGCAGAAGATCACGGGCAAGAGATGGCCGCCGCCAGGGATGCTGTGCGAAATAAATTCTACATGGACGACTATATGGATGCCGTAGACAGTGCAACAGAGGCGATACAACTGCGCCACGATGTCAGCGAACTACTACGGCGGGGCGGATTCATCCTCGCGAATTGGGCGAGTAATGATCCCTCCGTAATGGAAGCGATTCCTTCAAGTCTGAGAGGGAAAAGCGCACGCGAAATAATTAGCGGAACCTCCGTGACAGAGAGGGTCCTCGGCATCAAATGGGACCCGGTGACAGACGAGTTTCAATTTAAATTTAAAGTGTCACGGGAGGTTCCAACAGAGAGGCCTACAAAACGGCAGATGCTAAGTGAAGTTATGAGCATTTTCGATCCACTCGGTTTCGTAGGGTGTTTGACAATACGCCCGCGAATACTGCTACAAGATGTGTGGCGCTCCCACATAGAGTGGGACGAACAAGTGAATGAAGAACACGCAGAGAAATGGCGCACTTGGGTGGACATATTACGCAATACCGAGTGCGCTATACCGCGGCGCGTATCGAGCGCCAATGGCCAGCCAGTAGAGCTGCACGTATTTTCCGATGCCTCGGAGCAAGCGAGCTGCGCCGTAGCCTACATCGTGGAGGAGAACGCCGCCGGAAGGAATGCGACGTTCATGGCTAGCAAGTGCCGAGTTAGCCCGCTACGAGCGCTATCAATTCCACGCCTGGAATTACAAGCCGCGCTCATGGCCGCACGACTGGCGGCCACAATCAAGAAAGAATGCGGAAGTAATATACGCGATACCTACTACTGGACAGATTCTACTACGGTGCTGTGCTGGGTCCAGAGTGATTCGCGCATCTTCACGCCATTTGTAGCCCACCGCCTAGGGGAAATAGATGAGCTAACGAACGCTCAAGAGTGGCGGTGGGTACCAGGAAAGAAGAACCCCGCTGATCTCGGGACGCGGGACGGCGAGATACCAGACATCTCCCCGGCCGGCATGTGGTTCAGTGGGCCGAGTTTCATAAAGAAAAATAAAAGTCAATGGCCGCCGCTCAAGGTAATAACGGCGACCCCGGATACAAGCAGTGAAATAAAGTGTGCGAACAGTGCCATCGTGATGACAGCCCTCCCGGACGAAAGAAGATTTTCCTCCTGGCGGAGACTGATCAGGACTACAGCGTGGGTGTTGCGCTTCATAAACCGCTGCAGGAAAAAGAATACAGGAAGCGCGACACTCATCGCCCCGGAACTCAAGGCATCAGAGAGGGCGTGGATACTCATAAGCCAGACAGACAGTTACCACGCCGAGATAGCCGCAATTAGACGGGGGGAGTGCCTCCCGCGGAACAGCCGCCTGCTGGGCCTCACTCCCTACCTCGATAAAGATAGCGTCCTCAGAATGGGGACGCGAATTATGGAAGCCCCCGCGGTGAGCGAGCAACTAAAGGCGCCCGTCATACTGGACGGAGCGCACGCCTATACGCGTCTATTGATAAGGCATTATCACGAGTCGCGGCAACACGCAAGTACAGAGCGGACACTCAGCGAACTCAGACAACAGTTCTTTATAACACGATTACGGACAAATATAAGGAAAATTATATACGAGTGCCGCTACTGTCGAATACAGAAGGCCCGCCCGCAGCCTCCGCTCATGGGACAGCTGCCTGCCGGCCGACTCGATCATCACGTAAGGCCTTTTACCCACTGTGGGGTGGACATGTTCGGGCCCGTATACGTAACTATCGGAAGACGCCGGGAGAAACGATACGGGGCCCTGTTTACGTGCATGGTTACGAGGGCCGTGCATATTGAAATTACACCGTCGTTGAGTACTGACTCGACGGTGCAGGCCCTCAGAAGGATGGCGGCCCGCAGAGGACATCCGACAACGCTCTACTCGGACAACGGGACGAACTTCAGAGGCGCAGACAAAGAGATGGCGGCCGCCATGAAGGAACTAGCCCACGATCCCGAACTACAGAACGAGGCGACAAGGAGAGGGATCAAATGGGTGTTCAACCCGCCATCGGCGCCACACATGGGGGGAGCCTGGGAACGGCTCGTCCGGTCGATAAAGGGGGCGCTTATGGTGATTCTAAAGGAACAAGCCCCCCGAGAGGAAACGCTAATGACAGCGATAGCGGAGGCCGAGTACACAGTAAACACTCGGCCCCTAACCCACGTCTCGCTTGATAGCCGAGACGACGCTCCGCTGACTCCGATGCACTTTCTCATCGGGTCGAGCGGGGCCCAGCCGCATCTGGCCGATTACAGAGACGCGCCGCCCGAACTGTGCCTCAGAAAACAATGGCGGGTGGCGCAGAAACTAGCCGACGCATTTTGGAAAAGATGGATGAGGGAATATCTCCCGACGTTGGCACAGCGACGGAAGTGGCAACAGGCCGCCACACCGATCATGGTCGATGACCTGGTCATAATAACGGACGCCGCCCTCCCGCGGAATGAATGGCCGCGGGGACGCGTCATAGCAGTCACACCAGGGAAGGATGGACAAGTCAGGAGCGCCCGGGTCCAGACAGCCACCGGAACCTACACACGACCCGCCGTCAAGCTCGCCGTGTTGCAAATCAAGGACGACGTCGGCGCAGAGATGCCTCCTCGGCAGGGGGGAGTGTTGCCGACGTAAAAGTACATGCACCAACTTGGCGGCCCTTCCTGGGGTTTTAATGTAGCATAGGAGGCTTCAGTATGTGTAAGCGATCTACCACCTCCTCAATAAAGACTAGTATTTGTCACTTTCGGGGGTGGTGATCGCCATACTGAAGCCCACATATAGATTAGAATTCATGAAAATATGTGTATGCCCATAATGTGTTTTTATGTTGTTCTGTATAAGTGTTGATCGCCGCGCGGTCGGCGGGGAACTGCGGCCGGTAGCGGGAGGGTGGGGACCTTATACGTGGCGCGAGAGAGACCGATAGAGCCGGCAAATGTGCTCGCTATCTCTCTCGCCGCGTGATTGGTCAACCTAGCACCGCCCGCTATTGGCCTAGCCCACCGCCGCACGGCAAAATGTTGTATATATAGCCCCGCCGGGGAAAAATAAAGTCAGTCATCTCACCACACTACTAAGGCTTTCTACTCTCCACTTCACCTCCCTACCTCGCTTCAAACCGGACCTCATCGCCACCTGGATTCGAACACCGCTACCCCCCTGGACTTGGAACTCGGATACTCTTTGGATTGGATTTTGGACCCCGGATAATTTGGACCCTTGGATACTTCCCCGGAACACACCCCGCCGTTCCCACCGACGGAGAGATACCGGCCTTACAACCCGGTTGCCTGACTCAGGATTGCGGCCGCCAGCGCTACTCGCTAGCGACCCCGCAAGGGATCTCTAGGCGACGATACCTCCCCCGGAGCTTATCGTTCGTCGGCCGAGGCCCGCCTACGCCCGGCCACTCTGCGTTTGACACCAGCACCTATAGAAATACAGTTCTTGTGACGGGCGCGATTGCTACGGACGAAGCAGTGATCCGCCGCGTCTGTTACAGTTGTTGTATTTTTACAATTTACAAAATAAAGTAACATTCTAATTGAATAATTTATTTTTTTGTTAAATGTTACCAATCTAACACAATACAATTATTTTAACTGGTTCTTCTATACTAGAAGCCGGAATATATCAAGACGATTGAGATTTTGAGATAAATTTTTCTTTTTATTATTTTAATAAATAGATAAGCGTCATTTATTTATCAACTTCATTTCCATTCCAAACCTTATAGTGCATAAGGCACTGCACTGGTACACCAATCGCTGCGTATCTTGATTATTTTTGTTACATGAAGGTAAGATAATAAGTCGTACGCCTCAAGTACCAGTCTAGGGAGTATTCTGGTATAAAATATTCTGGTGTGAAAACACCCTTCTAAATAAATATTACATGTCAACCATGATGAGAATCAAACAGTACCGTTTCATTCAGTCCATTTTATTCCCTTAAGACGATAAAAGTTTTTGCTTATTTTTTTTTCCATAGACTTTTATAGAATACATTATTTTTAATGAGTTCCTACAAATCTTTTATTCGACAATCTGAAATATGTCCGACTTACCGTCGGACAGTAAAGTAAGAAAAAGGCTACGTTAGACCGCCACTGGAAGTACGATAATCCGATCCGGATACCGGAAGCCGATTGAAGCTGTTCCAAATAACCATGTTGTGGCCACGTAAAGTTGCATTGAAAAAGCTTTGACCAGACATTCTGTGGCTCGTGTCTTTTGGAATTTAAACTTAAAAACTTAATAAATGTAACTGGTATATTAAAATGAATTTAATTGAAAAAAAAGAATAATCGATTTCTTTTGGTATTATTTTTAAAAGAAAAAAAAATATTTTAGCTACTATATACCTAGATGTAAGCAAATATTCATATATAACCACTTAATTTTTTTAAATGTTTGATTTCACATACAAAGATTAATGGTAAAAAAACTTAATTATGACCTGTCAATGGCTGGTTTAAGTGACCACTTTACTCACTTTGTAACATTTACCATGCTGCCTTTTTTTAAACTTCCACATTTCCTCAATCTTCCACCTGTTGACTTTTATGTAGTAAAAGAGCTGTAACCCTCATCATGTGGGTGAGCATCTTGTTGAACCAATTCGCTTACTAGGCAACCACTTAGGGAAGAAAATCAGCCTGTCTTTAAACATTTGGACATACTTAACAATGTTGATTAAACTAACTGGAATAAGAAGTATAAAAGTTAAAAAAAATTGTTTTCAAGCGTTTCAATAAATTCAGATCTAAATTATTCCCTAGAAAGGAAGTCCAGACTCTCTACAAGCATTTGAATAAACTTCAAGCATTGTTGAAAAATGAATGTATAAATAGATTTACTTATTAATTATGATTTTAAAAAACTAAAAAAATGTTTTAATGCCGAATCATCTAATACATTCAAAGTTTGAGTGAGGTATCATTCAATATTAGATCTAACTATTTTCTGCAAAATGCACATCTCAAGTTGGATGTTCTGCCTAATTTGATAAATCGTTATAACTAGTCAAATACAGAATGAAGTTCTTTTTTGAAATATAAAAAAAAAGTATGCATTATTGATCAAGTAAAAAACATTCTAACTATTCTGTAGATTTGATTATTCACTCTTTTTACAAAAGTTCTATTATCTTAGATTTATTTTTTGATGGCTGGCTGTTTTCTGCATAACTACGTTCAGTTTTCAGAGCTAATAGCCAATATTGCCGAATTCTCTCTAAATTCCTAAGCATCTATATTTTATATTAATTTGTTTACTCTTGCAAATTCAATATTTATGGAATTCATACAAAAAGGACAGTGAAACGAAAAATTAAAGCGGTCGACTTTTCAAAGAAAATCAAACTTGAAAATTAAAATTTTTAATTGACTTGTTTTTTCCAGCAAAACATATTTTATACTACGAGTATGAGAAAAACAGATAAGAAAATACCGGGACTTTAAAACGGTTTTTCAGATGTGTTTAAGTGCCTTAAAAACTTTTTTTTTCACTTTATTGATCGTATATGATATATAAATTCAAATTGACGAATAAATTTTCTTAGGTTTGGGCTCAAAATGATATTACTAATTAGTCGTTTTAAACACGTATTTGTGTAATTCATTACAGTATTTTTACTCCTTTAAATATTAGAAGAATATTAAATCATGAAGAATGTGTGCCGTAATCATTCTGTAGACGTAAAAATAAATGCTGAATGCCAGGAAAAATATAAATTAGACGCATAATTTTGATCAAAAATATTGAGATTGAAAAAAGGTTAGATGCGTGGCCAGAAATAGCGTGTGGTGCCAAGGGTTAAGTTGGGTTCGAGACTGGTTCGAGCCGTGATCGAGCAGCTTTGAACAGTGATTGTGACGGGAGCGAGAAGTATTCAGGATGGCCGTATGCTGTGTTTAGACTTTTTTGCTTTAATCTACGTTTATATATTATATCGTTTATGGAAGTTAAACATCATGTTTATATTAACATATTACAACAGAGATGAAGAACATTTAAGAGAAGGTAATATAGAAGTCCAGGCCAACAGATGAAAGAATTGAAGGAATATAGATGTTCAAATATAGGCAGAATGGAGAATGTACACAGTGTGTAAAGTGGCCACTTAAACCAGCCATTGACAGATCATAAGCCCTGTAGATGCCTGGACTTTTATATTACCTTATCTTAAATGTTCTTCATCTCTGTTGTAATATATTAATATAAACAGCTCCCCGGGGAGTTGAATCCAGTCCTTGTCTACAAAAATTTGGACAAACTCAAAATATTGTTGATAAATTACCTGGTCCATGAAGAAGTATAGAAATTGAAAAAATAATATTTTCAGGCGTTGCCTAGTATGTAGGTGAAATAATTCAATTAGATGAATCTCACCCGCATAAATAAAGGTTTCAGCTCTTTAACTTCACAAACATCAACAGATGAAAGAATTGAAGGAATATATATGTTCAAATATAGGCAGAATGGTGAATGTTACACAGTGTGTAAAGTGACCACTTAAACCAGCCGTTGACAGGTCATGAGCCCTGTAGATGCCTGGACTTCTATATTACCTTCTCTTAAATGTTCTTCATCTCTGTTGTAATATGTTAATATAAACAGCTCCCCAGGGAGTTGAATCCAGTCCTTGTCTACAAAAATTTGGACAAACTCAAAATATTCTTTACCATGTTAATACCTTAACTAGTAAACAACTGTTACAACTAATTAACTTGCGAGTGCCTGGCCGGGTTACCCGATTTAATAATCTCTTCTATGCAAATGTATCTACAACAAACTACAGTGCACACTCGCCAATAAGAAGAATTCATGCATTTGCAAATGAATACGCAAATTATATAGATAAACTTAAAATGACACTTTTTAATTTTAAAAGGCAGTATCAATTGACGTTATTTTAATTTTAATGCCTAAATAATACAGTTTTGAGTTTGTTTGAGATTTGAGTTTGTCTAAATGTTTGAAGACAAAATGCTGGATTTCACCCCTTCGGGAGTCATTAAGTGGCCACTTAAACCAGCCAATGACAAGTCATAAACCCTGTAAACGCCTAGACTTCCATATTTCCTTCTTGAAGGTATTTTCCATCCCCGTTGTAATTTGTTAAGCCTTAATAATAATTTGTTGATTTCAATTGTGTACCGTTTATTGACTCATTTCTGTATTCAAAATTATAATTTTTCTAACTTTTTCTAATTTTATGATTCCTTTAAAGTAACTTGTACAAAAAATGCACTTCTGTTCTCTTAACTGCAATATATGTATGTATTATTGTGTATTTTCATATATTTTTTACTAATATGTAAAGATGTTTTTTTTTTTTTTTTACTTGTCTTAATTCATCTTTATTGTTTCCTACTTTTGTTTAAAATACATGTCTACCTTTATGTTTTAAAATGCATTTCTGGTCTCTTCACTGCAAAACATGTATGCATTATTATGTTTACCCATATTTTTGTTCAATAATATGTAAAGATGATTATTTTAATGTTTTTCTATTTTTCTTACTCTTCTTAATTCATTTATATTTTATCCTACTTTTGTGTAAAATACATGACTGTTTTTATATTTAAAAATGAAATTTTATTTTCTTTATTGCAATATATGTATGTACTTTATGTAAAGTATACCTACCCGTGTATGTTATAATTATATTTAAAAACAATTTTTCTTCATATTTTTTATTTTAATTATTCTTCTTAAAATCTTGTTTATTTTTTGCTATTTTTGTGCAAAATACACGTTTGTCATTATATGTATGTAAAAATGTTAAAGCCTACAGGGCATTTAAATAATTAAATATTTCAAAAACGATTTAAAAAACAAATTATTTTTATAAAATCTAGACGCTTTCCTATAACACTCTTTCTACATATATGAATGTTTGTTTTTAACAAAAGCCATCCCACGAAATGATGTGATAGACCTTGTATCCTTTGGTATTCGTATGGATGTATTGAATGGAATTGAACTAACATAGACGAAATTATTAGAGATAAGTAAGATGCTTTTAAAATATATATTTTTTATAGCTATTTTTTCTTTTTTGATCAGTGCTACTGTGCTTAAACATTGAATAAAATGCAAAATCGGTTAACAAAGGATGCTGTCAAAAACTTAATAAAACAAGAACACGAGAGAGATCGCTCTCTTTTCCACGCTGACGGCCTCCAAATAAAAATATGACGTTTAATCTGTAAAGCTCTTGATTATAAATTATTCTTAGCATTGTAAACTCAATGAAAAATTAATTGAATGTACGTAATCTTCATCGCGTATAATTTAATAAGCATGACCTACATAATTCCAAATACTAACCGTAATTAAATAATATCAAATCGGAATAATCTTCCGAACAAATCTCACTCCAACTCTAGTTTACACAAGAAAGGAGAATTTAAGATGGCGTTATACGGTCGTGAGACAATAATTTATCTGCTTAGCCAATTCTATGGTGGTTTGATCGAGATCTTTATGAATAAAATGGTTTAAATTGTCCTCATCGAAGTCCACTGATAATCTTTCAGGTCGAAATTCTGTCCTTTCATTTATAGCATCTTCGCCGTTCACTGCACAAATTTTGCGAGCAACTATGGTAACTTTATTCTCTCGATTGAACGCGAACAGAAAGAGGTGTGGAAAAATATTACTCTCGTCTACTTAATACTCCATTTCGAAGACTTCCAATAAAATAAAATAAAATGTGAAACGTAAAAGCAAGTACACTCTTATAGGGAAGATTTTTTTTTTAATGGTTTATTCCATAGCGTTGCTTTTTTTTAAATTTTGGCGCTCATTTTTAATTAAAAAAAACAACTTATGTTAACATCCAACATTGATCAACACCAAAGTATTTAAAAAATATACATTTCAGGGTTAAAAAAAGTGTTTGTTTATTATTTTTATATATTTCGGTATCAAAAGAGCCTTGATTTACTTGTATTTTATTTTATTTTACTTTAATTTTATTGATAAATTTTATATTTTTAATATTTTTGTGTAAACATTACAATATTGTGTTACCTAAATATTTTTAAAGAGCGAAATCCCTGAAAAAAAACTGCTTTTGCATTTTGGGGGGAATTGAATAAATGTTCAAATGAATGATTATGTAAACATTTTCAATAAAAAAAGAAATAAAAAAATCCGTTATTCAATAAACAAGCCATCACGCTGTTTCCCCATTGTGGGGGGCAGAGAGGATAGAACGCCATATCTATCTGTCAGCCTACAGACCTTGTTTCCTCTACATTCATACATTTTAAGCATTCGCGCCGATTATTCCAACTTTCGATATGTCCAGCTTCAAGTATTTGTTAGATTTGGTCATGCCATGTCTTTCTCGGTCTTAGTCGATTTCGACCACTGTTTACATTCGCATTGTTAATTTTTTTAGCCTTTCTTTCACTGTCTTTTCTCTCTACATGTCCAAACCAACGCAGATCTCATATCTTGATTTTGTCGATAGTGCTTACCTCAGCCTTACATAAACTGGGATTTGGTCCCGTGGCTAGGGTTGCGGACTCACGGATCAGAGGTTCAAGGTTCGAAATCGGGTTGTGGTCCTGTGGCTAGTGTCTCGGACTCACGGACCTAAGGTCCTTGGTTCGAATCCCACTCTACCCCAACTCGATTCCCATTTTCTTATAGTGAGTTATTTACAACTCGTTGAAAACAGCCCTCAAAATTAAGTATTTGGGTAAATCATAAGAACGCAAATATTTTTTCATGTAAAAAAAATAATAGAACCCTACTCTACCCTATCTTGATTTCTATATTCTAGTAGTTAGTTATTAACCACTTGAAAATAGCCTCAAAAATTAAAATATTTAGGTAAATTATAAAAACGCTAATATTTCCTTCTTTTGAATTTTTTAATAATAATACACGGAGCTGTATAGTGATTTTATAAATAAAAATATTCATAATTCATAATAAAATAACAAAACTAAAGAACACCTATTTTTTTAGAGCGGCTACGGGAATTCTTATCTAGCATCGCTGGAATTTTTTGGAGCGGCTACGGGATTTCTCATTTAACATCGCTCGATTTTTTTGAAGCGGCTACAGGAATTCTTATTTAACATCGCTCGATTTTTTTGAAGCGGCTACGGAAATTCTTATTTAACATCGTTCGATTTTTTTGAAGCAGCTACTGGAATTCTTATTTAACATCGCTAGATTTTTTTGAAGCGTCTACGGGAATTCTTATTTAACATCGCTCGATTTTTTTGGAGCGGCTACGGGAATTCTTATTTAACATCGCTCGATTTTTTTGAAGCGGCTACGGAAATTCTTATTTAACATCGCTCATTTTTTTGAAGCGGCTACGAGAATTCTTATTTAACATAGCACGATTTTTTAGAAGCGGCTACGGTAATTCTAATTAAACATCGCTAGTTTTCTTTTTCTTAAACATATATCTCTTAAATAAACATTCCTCAGTTATAATCAAATATCAAATAATGGAAATAATACTCTTTATATGATATTTCATAAGTATATATAAACACATTATCAATATTTCAAGTTTGAACTTTGTGGTCGAACGTTTTACTAAATGTTATTAAATATTTGTATAAAACCATTTACTGACTTTTCTATGTCTACAGGTTTTGAGACGTAGCCGTCTCTTCGTCAGGACACAAATTAAACTAACATGCAAAACCTACTATAAACCTTCACCATAGTTGTTATACAAAAATATAAAACCAATAAGACATGCATGTTATGAAAATATTTTATGTTAAGGGAGAAATAATCGAAAAAAATAGGGTGGGGGTGAAGGGAGGGGCTCGAGTTTAGTAGGTATAGGGTGACCATTACAATGGAACATCGTATAATTGAAATTTGTTTGATTATTGATCAAAGTATTTATTTATTTATTTTACACTTTATATACACATACTATTTATATACGGGTATAAGGATAAAGTATCATTATTTTTTAATGCTTTTCTAATTGTCGGCCTCGTGGTATAATAGTCGGCGCATTTGTCTACCATTCAAGGGGTCTCGGGTTCGATTCCCGACATGGTTGATATGAAATATTTATTTAAAAGGGTGTTTTCACACTAGAATATTTCATAGTCCCTTGACTGGTACCTGAAGCGTAAGACTGATCACCTTACCTTCATGTAGTAAAATTGATCGAGATATGTTGTGATTGGTGTACCAATCCAGTGCCCTATGCACCATTAGGTGCGGAAAGGGAATGATGATGATTAATTTTAAATATTTCTCACATTAGGAAAGCTTTCTCAACTCACGCCCCTCCCTTCATCCCCTCTTTCTTTTTTAAGTATTTCTTCCACAACACAAAATATTTTCATAACCTTATCACTGCATGTTTGTCGTCATCAGTGCATATGCTCATTAAAATGCATGTGGTGATAGTTTTGTATTTTTGTGCAACAACTATGGCGAAGGTGTATAGTGGGTTTCGCATCTTGGTTTAATTGGTGTCCTGATAAAGAGATGGGTACGTTTTGAAACCAGTAGACAATGAAGAGTCGGTGAGTAGTCAAATACAAATATTTTATTAGATTTAATATACATTACCGTTTATTTCAGTTTCAGCTATAAAACGTATTTTGGTATTAGTTGAATTTGCATATTGATTTACTCGAAACATTATTTTGTTAACTCGATCACGCAATATGATCCCTAAACTATTATTTCTAAACTAAAAATTTATGCCGTAGCGGCTCAGCCACGTTGCCAAAGGATTTGCGTTACCAGAGGAGATTTTCACAAAATTAAAATAAATCGTTTGATATTGGATAATATTACGACCCCTATTAATAATACAGGGCCATCTTCTAATACAGCCTCTTTTGAGGTATAATTTATATGCAAATCAGGATCCGGAAAACTAGGGGTCCAACACTGACTGAGCAAGTTGAACAGGGGTACAAAAAACTGAAATGTCGGTTGATTGTGACCAGACCCTTGATTTTGCGGACTATTTGAGATCTGTTGTCAGATTATCATAATTCCAGCTTTAAATGTTTAATTGACGGTTGACAAATTCACTTTTTTTAAGCCGTTGAAATAAATATTTTATCGCAAAAAAAAACAAGCTTAATTGAGTGCACTAATTATTTGATATTATGATATCGAAATATTGTATTTACGGATGAATGTTGTGTGCACAGAATCATAACAACAAATACATCTTTTCCCATCCATATCTGTCCCACTTCCTATTTTCTTAGCGCAGCTTCTCACAATACTCGTATTAGGGCCGGTCAAAAACGTTTAATCTTAAGTTTGCAAATAACATCAAACAGTCTTATGTTCCCAACAATATCAACGACCAAGCTGTGCCAACGTATACCTAAACCACCATCTCCATACACAAGCTGTGCAAGCGTCCAACGAACGCCAGTTTCACAAAAAGGTTCCAACACTCCGTCTCGTCTCAAGACATCAGCAGGTTTCATAGAATTGCGTGACCTCCTTTAAACAATACAGTCCGCTCGCAAAATTTTCCTTCTCCGGTACGAAGTATTTCTGCACATCTAGTTCACTCTTCAACAAATGTGATTAAAGCGTATTTGTAATTAACCAAAAGTTATTAAAATGGAAACTCCCTTATATACTTAAAATATAATCATTTTTTTTTTTAATATACCCGCTATTCAGAGGAGCACGTGAACATCGCCAGTTGCCTTCAAAAGATCATATTGTAAGTCATAACTTTCGTTTTCTTCCACGTCAATTTTTCGTCCTTTAGTTCTTCCGAACAAAGCCAAAAGATCGTCATTGACGTCCTTCTAAGACAACAGAAGCCCGCAGGTGTGACGAATAGACAAGTTGAGTTAAGGCTCTTCTGAGACATTAGCAACACGTGTGAATCACCCCACCCTCAAATCGCTCATTATAGGAGAATGCTGCGTCCGTAATTGAGGCCTCAATATCGAAGCACTTTGTAACTTACATTCTCCTGTAAAACTTATTTTTAAAACTTTGAAGTTGATGTTTTGAGTTTTGGTAAGGTACCGGGATTTGCACCTGTATATATGTGCTTCCAATACTGACATTATGAAAGAATTTACGATCGGCGTTTTGTTCTTAACCCCTTGAAATAAAATCAATTGAATCGATCAATTTTAACAACTTTTAGATCGACGCAATTGCAAATTTAGCTTTTTTTAAAGAATATTTTTTATTTGTCTCCCGGTAATGTCACAAAATAAAAACTTTATATTATATAAATTTAACACTGCAATCGGGTCTCGTTGCAGTGAAAAAAAAACTGTAAAAATCACGGAATAAGAATTTTTTCGTTATTTACAAATAATGAAAATACTAAATTCATCTAAATGTAAAAATGTGTCCGGGCGTGTCTTCGTGTAAAATATCAAATAATCCAGGACTAGTGCTTTTGACTCAATGGATGTTCTCAGGCAAAAATCCTGAACGTATGGATCGAGTGAAGATAAGTCCGGCTTCCATACTGCAGGTCCCAGGATCGATTCCTTGGAAGATAGACATGAAATATTCTTTAAAATGTGGTTTTACACATTGATATGTACGAGTATTTCGGCCTCGTGGTGTTTTAATCAGCGCGTTTGCCTACCATGCAAGAGGTCACGGATTCGATTCCCGACATGGTTGATATGAAATATTAAGTTAAAAGGTTGTTTTCAAACTAGAATATTTCATAGTCCCTGGAATAGTATCTGAAGCGTAAGACTGATCATCTTATCTTAATGTAACAAAAATGATCAAAACAACTGCGATCGGTGCACTGATGCAGTGCCCTATGCACCATTAGGAGCGGAAAAGGAATGAATGTACACACTAGATGCAACAACTTAAGTTCCGGAACCAAACTTGTAGTCAGTAAATGTGAACCAGCGTAAAAAGGCGCGACATACAACTTTGAATTCACAGTAAACTGGCGTAGACAGTTAGTCTTTTTTACTGTTCTACGCGTTTTACACGACTATATTGACGAGACAATGCTTATTTCTTAGAAAATAATTTCAAACTATCGTTCTATGATGCATCTCTTTTTTTTGTACCTCAGTCGTTTCACAGTGCATAATTGCATTGTTCTGGACTGGTATTATGATTATTTGGACATATCCCCTTACCTGCATGAAACAGTTTATCAATATACTACGCTGTATTTGAAATATCTATGCAGTGCCATTTGCATCAAAAAGATATAATTATTATATAATATTTTCTATATTAATGTATAATTATACACATTTTTCCTTAATTCAAACGTTGTACCTGTAATTAGTATGGGAAAAATTGTCATTTAAATTTAGTCAAATTAAGTTAAAGCTCCCAACCTTAGTTATTTCATTCATTTTCCACGGAGATTATCACAGAAACTAACAAACGCTGGGTTCAGATCATGAATATACCTATATTTTCTAAAAACCAGAAATAATTAGTTTTTAATCCATTTACGCAGTAAATTATGATACCACTGTGGACTTATTGGATTTGCAACAAGACAATGCTGAGTTTGTGTTTTAATATATTTTAATGTACCCTGGCCATTTATCCCAAAGTACCGTTGCCATTAATTGTGGTATTAAACACAATCAGATAAATCATAAATATTTCATTTAAATGTAAATAGAGAGGGCATAATACAAGTGTTCGTATTTTATTAAGGAAATAACAATGAGACCAAATATATTTACTTGAATTATTTTCACCCCTCATATGTACCTTGAACCTGAACCGTAAGGAGATGTTTTCGAATCAATGACTTCCTTTAAATAATAATCCTGACGAAGAATACAAGAGTTCTCGCGCGTACTACTAAAGTAATCCAGGGTGACATTTTTATCGATATTTTTTTTACCGGAAGACATTAATTTGTTAAATAACTTTTCGTATATTCTTCAAGGACAAATGTACCTTAAAAGTGTGAGCACGCGAGTAGTAAATTTGACTTATTCGTATGGATTACCATAGTAGTCCATGCGAGCATTGTTATATTTTCGTTGGTGATAGTTTTTTTTGTCAAGTAGGTTATTTTCCATACTAACATTTACAAAAATAATAAATTATATAGTTTCCTAGATAGTTTTTGGTTAATTATGTATTTAATTTTTATTTTAGGTAACCAATGGCAAGGACTTAAAAAACATTCAATAGAACTACAAAAAAATGTGTCCTACACGAGGGAAATAAGTATATCCGGATCATCGGGCTGTAATATACGCTCAATTTCATGAAACAAATTATTGAACATTATTTTTGGTACGTGTACTTGTACACACACATCAAAAATCAAAAATGTTACCTGTGTGGATATTCGCTAATAAGCGGAATGGGGAATGTTGTAGTACCTACTTAAAGTGGCCACTTAACCCAGCCAATGACAGGTCATAAGCCCTGTAAACGCTCGAATATCCATAATCCTGAAATTGAAAAAATTCTACCTCATCTCTGTAGGGATATAAATAAAAAAATATAAACAAATTATTTGTGAAGTTTTGCTTTTTTTGATCTCTCATAAATCTGAAAGTACTGTTCTTTAACCAGGTTTCCATAATTAAGGGTAACATTTAATTTTTCTCCATCTTAAAAGTTATGTTGTGTTTTTTAAAATGAATTAAAAACATATTTTGTGATTAGTATATGTTTCATTAAAAAATACAAGGAAAAATGAAAAAATTGTACTCTATTTTGGCCTAATATAGTTTTTTTTATATACACAGGGTGTTCTTTAAACCCTGTCACATCCGAAACCGCGATGATCAGTATGAGCAAGAAGACATATTTGCACATTAAAATAAATTTTTAGAACAAATAAAATTTAAAAAATTAAATATAAAAAAAAACAAATGGTTTCTAATTTCTGCGGGAAAAAAACGAGGAGAGGGGAGGGGGGAGTCTGGCACACCGTCAACCACGCGGCCGCACCCCCTTCGCTTCTCTCCTGTAGAAGTAAGCAACCATTTGTTATTTTTAATATATTTTTTTTACAAATTTTCTTTTATTCGTTCTAAATATATTGTTTAAATATGCCAATATGTCTTCTTGCCCATACTGACATCGCGGGTTTGGATGTGACAGGGTTTAAAAACACCCTGTATTTAGTAGCCTTACGTGTCATGTACAAGGCTAAGATGCTCGGAATAAAAATAGTTTTTGTTTGTCTTAGAAATGGGATGTTCGATCACTGATTTTGGTTTATTACTTTTACGAGTCCAATCATCATTGTTGCAAAGTCCAAAAACGATGGCGCGTAATAACTACTTTCAACGACAGTGTGGATATCTGTTAAAAATATTCCATCTTTCCTGCATTCCGCTTCAAGATTATGGCATTGTAAACTGAAAATGGGCACTGAAATAACAGATGTTCGATACTCTGTGAAGAAATATCATCAGATGGAAAATAGTCATCATTCCTTAATTTAAATCTATTTTATTTTTATTTTCTTTTATTTAGGAAACATACAGTACAGCTACAAAGTTTAATATTTTACACAATTAGTCTTAACTCTAATGGACCAGTGAAGTTTCCATATTATAAAGCAATTATATGTAAGGTTAATTATGACAGTATAAAAAAGAGAAGGAAAAAAAAACACAAGGTAACCTATATAGGTAACTTCTCATAGCTCCGTGTCCGGTAAAAAAATGGGTCGTTTCGAAAGTACTTTGGTGATGACGACGGAAGTTTGCTGCATCAGCCAGCGTTGGGAAAAACATTTTAGTGATTTTACTTGTAGAAGAAGCGCGGTAATGATTTTCCAAAACGCTGCTGCGTATTTTGTTTTATACAGCATTTAGCAAAACAAATACTATAGTAGGCCACGCGAACATTGAGATAAAAATTTAGGCGCGAGTACTATAATAATTATTGATGATGAGTTAGTTACCTCAAAATCAGTCTTGTTTAACTGAATATTAAAATTGGGAAAAAATAAATTTGTAATTGCAAATGTAACAATGTATTTTTATAAATTGACATATTTAAACTTATAGCTCAAATCGCGGGAGTGCAATCATTATAATATGCATAAAAAAATGAAGTAATGGATTTTTTTGAAAACTTCTTTGTGGCTTTACCATCTATCTTGCTATATATAAATTAATTTTACTTCTCCGTGGTAGTACTGAGTAAACAAAAACAATGAACAATAAAGTTTCAGCTCAAATTTTGAATAAACAATCAGTATTTTTGCTAGAACAATGTTAGGTAAAAAATGTTTTGAAAGAAAGGAAAATGAATTAATTTTCTAGTAATTAATTAATTATGACTGATAAAATTTTACAGAATAATAACAAAAGAATTAAAAGTTATATTGAGCAATGTGATCCAGCCGTAAAAACATGAGTAAAATTATATTGTTTTGTTGTTTCTTATTTTATTTAATTTTGTCCATTTTGAAGAAAACGCATGAATAATTGGAACGGTATTTTTTGTTTATTTAATTTTTTTGACGCAAATGGCCCTATGTGATTTCTTTACATACAGGAATATTAACTATTTTGCTTATGTTTGAACATTCACGTTTATTAAAAACGTTTTATTTTTATTTTTTATTAATAAATTTCATAAAAGGTGCATGTTTTTTACTCTACTTTTATACATCTAGTAAATGTTATCACTGTAAAATTCCAAAAAAACAGACTTACTCTTGTGCTTGGAGAGTGACATACACTGTTGGTATTGTTTATTTATAAGAGTTTATGTAACTTTAAATATAAACTAGTATATGAGGAAAAAAGCATAAAATAATAATAAATTCATACAAATTAACATTAAACGCAGATTTTACACGTGTTCAAAAAATTTCTTTAGATTTACTTTAAATTTATTTATTGACATATTATTTTAATTATGTTTTTGTTGAATTTTTTGAGTCTTGAAATCATTTAAGTGTATTGTTTTCAATTATGGAAAAGTAGAAAAGGATGGTGAAAGAAGAGTATTGGTGGTTAGTAAAATAAACGGAGCACTGAGCACAGTAATTGATAATAAAAACGTGTCAATCAAAGCTAGACAGGCAGCGCACAATGGAGTTTCAGTCCCAACACTTATCAGAAAGTGAAACATGGAACTAGCAGTAGACGAATGAAAGTACAGTGAACATGGTCAAAATGAGATCTCTTGTATATCTTGTTACAAATTATGAAATCAGAAGAGAGTGAGAATTTAAAACAGGTATAAATGATAAGATCAAACATGGGTCACTTAGATGGTTTGGTTATAAAGAACTAATGGATGACGGAAGACTGGTAAAACAGATATGCATGGTGAAAATGAATAGTAATGCAGGACAAAGACAAAAAAGACGTGACATGTTCAGATAAACTAAAACCTGAAGACTTTTAATGTCAAAAGCAGATATAACTGAAGGAATGTACGACTAGATGTGTAAAAATAGTGAAAAAAGCTAGAAATGTGCATCAGGATGGACGTGTGAGGCATTCTATCCTCACTGCTGATGTTAATGTTAGTATTTTGTAATGATTTCATCTTCCTTTCACTTTCGAGAATTATGCAGTGTGTAAAATGGCCACTTAAACCAGTAAAATGACAGGTCAGAAGCCCTGTAAATACCTTAACTTCCATATTCTTTTCTCAAGAATGTTTTCCCTCTGTTGGAATAAATTTAGAATGCACTGTTTACTCAGTTATATAATCTATTCTTGTAAAGCATGAAATATATATTTTTTAAATATCATAAAAAGTGAAGTATGTGTAGTATTATTAACAATGTTTTGAGTATGCCCAAATGTTTGTAGACATGCTGAATTTTCTTCACTTCACAAAAGTCAACAGATGGAAGAGTTGAGGAATTGTGGATGTTTGAACATGGGAAGAATGGTGAATGCTACACCGTGTGTAAAGCGGCTACTTTAACCAGCTAATGACAGGTCATAAGCCCAGTAAATGACGGGACTTTCATATTCCCTTCTCAAAAATTTTGTCTCTCTCTGTTGCAACAAATTTATTTGTGTATTATATTTATGTAAAAAACAAAAACAATGGTTACTTGCGTATGTAGAAAGTTGTTTATACACATTAAAACAAAATTATTAAAAAAATATATATATTGTAAATAAGACAAATAAAACAAATCGACCCGAGAATTCTCAATCTCAAAAATTTTTGTACAAGAAACTGTAGATACAAGATCTTTCTCAAGTTCTTTTACGATGTTTGATCCATGTAATGCAAGCGTTAGTATACATTATAAATGCAGTCACTGCTTGCGATATAATCACAGTCTTTGGGAATTCCAATCAATTTTTTAAAAATAATATAAAAATGCAAAATGGCGTCGTTTTGCGTTATTTTGGCGCTTATTGCGCGTAAAGTACTAGCATTAAGTCTCGTAAATTGGTTGGAATAAGTTTGTTAAGTGAACTTAGACGATACCAAGGCGAGCCTTCAGTTCCAATGTAGTCGTGTTGGTTCCGTGAGCCAACCGAAGACAGTTTCATTAAGAAAGTTTACGCTAATGGCCACTTTAGGTATTCTGAACGAGGTGGCGCGATTAACACATGTACTGCATAATCGCGTGCTAGGGTTGGGTGAACTAGGCTCGAAACAGCGCGACTTAAACTAAAGTTGTCGCTTAAATTAATTTAAGAAGCTTAAGTGTTGTCAGTGCGTAAAAACCCAAGTGAAGTCATTTCAAAGTTTTATTCCTGGCGTTTAAAAAGTGTAAAGCGTCAGTTCTTCCTATCACCAAAATTTTGTCTTAAAAATACTCAACATTCCGGTAAAAGTGAATTATCACCTACTACGAATAAAAATAAAAGTATTTGAAATGGATTTCGAATAAAAAATTGTATATCCAAACTCAAAATGAATATTTAGTGAAAATACGTTGTTAGAAAAATTCAACGTGTTTGGCCTTGGTTGGTGTGACTTCAAGATTTTTTATAACGTTTTAAACAAATTTTTATGGCCAGGATTAAATAAACATGAATCGTGACGTTTAAGGGGCGGCCGATGGAATGACCATTTTTCCGGGAATTCAAAATTACAAATTTAAAAGTATTTCTTATTCTACTAATAATTATTAAAAAATATTTTTTAATGGACAGTACTTCATAGAACTTTACTACAATAAAAATGTAAAATAAAAAAACGTAATATTTCCATACGCTTATGACACAAGTGAAGTCACGTGTCATTTCTGTGAGACGCTTATTCTAATTCATCTAATGATACTGATAATCTACCACTAAACCTTATAACCGAACAATTGCAGTGTATCTTAATCATTTTTATTACATGAAGGTAAGATGATCAGTCTTTCGGTTCAGGTGGCAGTACAGGGATTATGAAATATTTTAGTGCAAAAACACATTTTTAAATTAATATTTTATGTCATAAATATATTGAGAAGCGAGATCTTTTGCATGGTAGACAAACGCGATGCAATCAAAATATTGTTTTTTTTTCTTGTTTCATACATTATGTACCATTTGTCAATTTTGACAAAAACGTGCAAATAATTTCTGTTAAATTTTTTTTCTATTAAATAATTTTATGCTGAAACTTGCGTAAAAAAATATGTGCGTGTGCCGAGTGTTGTCAGTGCCGAAAAATCTAAGTTTTGTAATTCAGAAGAAAAGTTTTTTAATATTTTCAAATTGTAAGTTGAACTTCTTCCTGTTTCGTAAAATTAATATTATACCCAACGGACATATTTAAAATTTGCATTAATATAATTTACTCATAAATGTATATTATGCTCAAAGCAGATACAGGATACAAGGTACTGTTATGCATGTAAAATAGACTCAGAATCCCAAACAAGTGTTTTTGACTCGATAACTACTCTCAGGTAAAAATCCTAAAAGAGGAAATCGATTGGGAAAAGTTAGCCTCGTAGCGCAGTTGTTGGCGCGTTCCCCTAATATGCTAAAAGTCAGTGGTCCGATTCATAAGAAGGTAGACAATTAGGTTTTACATGTTTTTGTACTGTCAACTAAAGCTTTGGATTGATCACTTTATCTTCATTCAACAAATGATAGAGATTTGGTGTAGCAATACGATCCCTTGAGTACAATAGAATGGAATAAATATAATAATAAATAAATAATAAAATGGAATAGAATGGTTATGATGATGAAGATAAAATGCATAAAAAAATTAAAATAAAATAAAGTCGTTTGATCATTATTTATATCAGTCATTTTAAGAACATTTATTTTATATGAAATTATAACGCGTCCATAAAGTAAACTCTATTCTATTTGGTTAAAAAAAAAATAACGATAGACACAGTATTATAATTTTTTCAGTGTGAAGTCCGATAAATTTTTTACAAATATTTAATGGATCCATATTTTTAATATACTAAAAATCAGGCGTTTCACGTCTACCATCTGCGTTTATTATTGCCTTCAATTGTTTAGTTTATTTAAGGAGTTCTTTTGTTGATGTTAGATAAAAGAGGTCATATACTAACTCAAATGTTTTGTTTTGCTGTCTTTGTAGTATGGATTTATTAAATTGATTTCCTGTTCCCCAGATAAATTGCATATAAAATATTTTAGTTCTTACATAGGCTTCATATATTAGAATGATTTAATTTCAAGTTACAAAAAAAAATGCTTACGCCATACAAAAATATAAAAAATGGTTTTTGTATATAAATTAACTTAAATCAACACCATTGATCAATGAAAAAAGGAAATAAAGAGAATCGTGAAAAAGAAGGTAGATTAAGGAAAAGAAAGGAAATGTTTCTTCAGACGTGATTTTGAACAGAAATACTGTAGAAACATATTTGATAATGGGTGGGAGATGATTCCACTGTCGAGCCGCGTGGACACTATATGAATAAGAACAAAAAGAGGAATTATTGTGAATTTGTTCTAAGAGGGTGTTGTAAAAATTAGAACGAAGAGGTTAACCATGAACTGATAAACGTTAAAAATTTTCTCGGAGATTTATAGGTGCGTTAAAACAAAGAAATACAAGATATCATTAAAAGTAAACATATAATTAGGATCATACAAATCTGCCTTATTTTGTTTTATATTTTTAATCAAACAACCTTCCACAATAAATCAATAAATAGCTGAATCTTTTCTCAATAATGCTGAGTTTATTTTACAATGTTATGTTAGTGATAAATTTCAGAATCCTAAGATAGAGTTTCTGAAATAGTGAAAGTGCTAGCAATCCCAGTTTTCCACTTATACCCAACATTTCACTCCCTTTAATCCTCTATTCTCATTTTCCTACCCCTAAGCACCACGTGACTAGCCGGAGGGTGTCTGCAACGAGGTTTTTCGCTTGAAAACGAGTAGAAAAAGTTTTTACAGCGTTTTTATCTTTATGCTTTTATCAACCTCCCCACTCCGAGAAAAATCATGCATCGGCAGGGTGACAAGACGCGCAAATTAGAATGAAACTTTGTGTTTTGTGTCAGTTGATCATTAGTCCGTAGTAATTTGAAATTTTAATCTTGTTAACAAAAAGGTGGACTGTAAATGAAAAACTAATTTCTTGCAGTTTTGTGATTTGGAAATATTTGAGAAAAATAGGAGCATGGAATGAATACCTACCTTTAATATGATCTGAATTTTCTTATATTTCTGGCACTGTATGACAAAATGAACTTTAAAATTTAACAATGTTTTCCACGACGCGCGACGATTCCAACCTCTTTTTATCCGATTGTATGAAAAGTCAAAAATGTTGTTTGGTTTTTGTTCTAAATTTATGTTAGGTAGGTACCATATGGATGGGTCAAAGGAAGGATGGGAACAAATGGTAATCGGCCAGGAATAGTATCGATAAATACTGTTATTTACTTAACAGATCTGTAGTCTAGTCACAAGATGACAAAACGCACATTAATTTAATTGAATTTGTGCAAAAAAAATCTTCATATCCTAACATTTAAATGTAACCTGGGCAGAACCCTTCAGTCTTATGATCAGCGCCTAGAACATTTTGGTCTAGATGAGTTGGAATTTAGAAAAAAGATTTTAGACTTGATATATCTTTATAAAATAATTAATTGTAATGTTGATTCTACATTTTGTTTACAGAATATACCCCTAAATGTCCCTAGTCGGTAATTGAGATCGTACACAACATTTTATCTTCCAACCTTCAATAATATGGCAAACTTTAATGCATTATCACATATGTTAAGATTGTGTAATAATGTTAAAAGTAATGCTGATATTGATATCTTCAACAATACAATAAATAATTTTAGGAAAACAGTAACGCAATATACAAAATTAAATAATCACTTATGTAAGTTGGTATAATAATTTCTGATAACCTGTTAGTAATAATTTATTAAAATAACTTTTATAACAATCATAGAATTCAATTTAGGTTTTTTTTTCTATTTGTGCATGCTGTGTTCACATGTAATTGATGAACAATATCGAAAATAACAATTTGTGATTATTATACCAATGTCATATGTATTGTTTATTGTTTTTGAATAATAATAAATAAAATTTCTAACTTACTTATATAAAAAAAACTACTCTCGGTAAAGATTGATGAAATAATAAAAGTTTGGTCAAAAAGATTTTAAGTTAAAGAAAGGAAAGAAACAGTTTTAGAATTGCGGCGTTCTCCTTTTTAAAATGGCCTTAACTTTATTTTTTATTTAAATTTTAGTAGATTTATTGAACAATTATTTTTTAACATATCATCATCATTATTTCCTTCTTTCACCTTATGATGCATAGGGCTCTGCATTGATACACCGATCGCAGTGCATATGGATCATTTTTTTTACATAAGAGTTAGGTGATCCGTTTTACGCTTCTGGTACCAATCCAGAGACTGAGATATTCCGGTGTTTTCACGCCTTTTTAAATAAATATTTAATGTCAACTTTATCGGGAATCGAACCCGTAAATACGTAATATTATAGGAAATTAAGAAAAAAAACGTAAGGCTGATTACCTTGCCTAAATGTAACAGATAGTAATTGAGGTACGTTTCAAAAGTGCAAATTCAGTACGTGGATGATGTAAAATATTTTTTTTTAATTTGCATTATCAGTTTTGTTAATGTCTTTGTGAGGCAAAATAGCCGTTACACGAAGTGATAAATAATTAAGTGAAACTTTTTTTTTGATGCATAGGTATATGAACTCGTATTATTGTATATCTACCATAAAAATAAAAAAAAGTAACTAGATTTTTGTTTCAGCGTTGTTAAAAAGTAATTTTTTTCTGTAAAATCTTTGAAGTTTAAACTTTGTTTAAAAAATAAAATAAAAAATATGAAGCGTCACGAGAATTAATTTCGGAATTTTAACCCACTCCCTCACGACCAGAAAAAATCTCATTAAAAAGGAGCAGAGTTTTTAACAAAAGGCGGGAAAAAAACGGCGAAATAAATTGGCGAACATTTACAAAGAAACCAGCAATGCTAAATGGTGCTACATACCGAATTTCAAATAAGTAAAATTAAGGAAAAATATGTGGAATCGCTGGGACTATTTATGGCAGCGATTCTAAAATATTTCTTCTCAACAGCTTTTCTTCCTTCTAATATTGCCAAATATAGTCTGCGTTTGGGCGAATGAAGTAAAAAAAAACGCTTGAAACTGAAGATAGAAGCCGCCGGACAAGTCACATCTTGTTTTAACTTGACACTGATTATCTCAACGGATCGGGCTATCGTATTATTTTTTTCAAATAGATGTAGCGTCAACAGTAACATGCGTCGTTGTTTTTAAATAAGTAATTTTTTTTGACATTACATGAGAGCGGTTTTTTTTTATACAAATATAAGCGTTCTTTTATTTCACCTATTTTTTTCTATTTCGGTAGCCATTTTCAATGAGTTATATATATAACAAACTATGAGAAAATGGAAATGAAGTTGTGGTAGAGTGGGGTTTGAACCTCGGACCTCTGATCCGTGAGTCCGCAACACTAGCCGCGGGACGACAACCCGATTCAAACTCGAAGAGTTTATTTTGATGCTTGAGTGAGTCATATACGAGTATATTGGTTTTTTTCAAACCTGAAATATAAAACTTTTATAATTTGTATATTTATTTAATTGTGCCTCCTCAGGAGTTATCCAGGGATCGATTCTAGGTCGTCTTCTTTTTAAAATTTACATAAATGATATTTTTTATTGCTTTGATTTTGCCCATTTTTCCTTGTACGCTGATTATATGAAATTTTTAACCAAAATTGAATCTTTAGAAGATATTAAAAACCTCCACAGAGACCTAGATAGGGTCGTTGAATACTGCAATGATAATTTCCTTTATTTAAATGTCTCCAGATGCTACAAAGTAACGTTTACCAGAAATAAGATAATAATGCCATCCTTTTACCTTATAAATGCATGCAAAATTACTAAAGTAGACTATATTCGTGACCTTGGTGTATATTTGGATAAAAAATTGACATATAAAGAACATTTAGAGAAGACAAGCAAAGCTCACTAAACATGGGGCTTTATAATAAGAGTCCGCAGCAATCCATGGACACTAAAACTTCATATTTTGCACATGTACGCCGCAATATCCTTGAATATTGCTCCACTGTCTGGTCTCCCCAAAATTCCAAATATATTTTAAGAATTGAAAGAATTCAACAGCAAAAAAATGAATCACCTAAACAAGCGTCAATATTAACATTTCAATAACTGTGAAGAAGCTGCAGTACATCACAAAATCGATACCTTACAATCTGAAAGAATCATCAATGATAAGGTTTTCCTTTACAAAATATGCAACAACAACTTAGATTGCCCTCAACCGCTTGAGAAAATAAAAATGCGTATTTCTCAACGTACAACTCGACTGCACTAATTGTTTCATGTTGGTATTTTAAACACGAATAATGATAAGAATGCATCTTTTCCTAGAATTCTAAATAATTATAACACGTTTTTTACTGAAATCGAGATATATTTCCTCACTTTAAACAAATTTAAAGAAAATTATAGAACCCTTGTTGAAAATAATCATTAAAATTTAATCTCACTGTACCTACCTAATATTCAATTTTTTTGTTCTCTTTAATATTGTAATTAATAAATTTGTTTGGAAGAAAAGAGGAGGAAGGCTGATCTGGGGTTACTCCGTATGGATCCACCGGCAAAAGGAAGGCGGCCAAGTAAACAAAAAAAAAATATTACTTCATTATTATTGTAATATTTTATTTATTTTTTACGTGTGGAATGATTACATATATTTTGAAAAGAGGAAGTGTGGAAAAATGAACTTTTAAATACATTTGTTTACTACCAACAAGTACAATTTGAGTTTTTGTTGGATTTATAAGAAGTTCACGTTTTTTGTCCATGAAGAGATATGCTCGAGTGCAAATGACATTACTTTATGTTTTTCGACAATGTCAACGGGTTCAAAATGAATATACAATTGCAACTCATCGGCATATAAATGGTACAAACAGGGGAGGTTTTTTGTTATTGGATTGATGAATTTTCTCATTAATTCAATCAGTTCGAGCAGTGAGTGGGAGTGCACGCTACTTAAATAACCAGCGAATTTACGATTTTTAGTTTATTTTGCAATAACAGGCTCAATTATAAATACATATTTGAATAATGAAAAAATAATTATTAAACAGCCCGCTGCGTCTAAAGGATTTTTTAAGTACAGCCTTTAAGTATTAACAAGCCCTATTCGCCAGATCCTCACACAAAAGTGAAAGCAGTTAGAAATAACATACCTATTGAAGTTAGCTTGAAAATATATTACATACATTCTGATTCACTCGAGCGCGTCTAGAAGAAATTTCTAAAATATATTAATTTCAAACTTCATATTCCAGCTGCTTTATTTAATTATAATCAATTGTTATCTTCAGCAAATCTTTTGAGACTTAACGATAAAAGAATTCTAAATTACCTTAAAGTACTTTTTAGAGTGATCAATTCATTAATTGACTGTCCTGATTTGCTGGAGTTGGTGTGTTTCCGTGTACCTGGTCGACATACCCGCCACAGATCTCCTTTTTGTTCTGCAAGTTCTAAGACTAATTATCACGTGCACTTGCCTATCCCTAGGCTCCATAGATATGGCAATCAGTATGAGGACAAGGCTGATATATTTGGTTTTGGACTTGATAGTTATAAAACGAGTCTGATTTCTTTTTTTCTCTCGCAATACAATTCTTAAACTTTTCTTTATATTTAAAAATGTTTTTCCTTTTTTTGTTTTTTCATATTTATGTATTTGTTTCGTTAATATTCTTGGTTGCTTATGTGTATTTACCTATTTGTTACTATTGTTAAAGGTATGTAATTTTATCATTTTTTGCTATGTTTTTATAAACGTTTTTTTTTTCATATTTAAGTTCAATATATGTTAAAGACAATTTATGCCGTTTATGTAAAATAAATTAATAAATAAATATTAAGCAAGGCAAAAAATAAGCCTAACCCTTTTTAAAAAAACCCAGAATCAGATGAGTTACTGTGTACAGTTTTGTACAGTGAATTTTGTTTTGAGAATCGCTAGTGTAATTTTGCCTCCGGAGTGATATCGTTGTACGTACGAACCTGCCCTTTTTCGACCGAAAACAATCGTCACGTACAAACTAATTGAACGTATCACCAACGAAAACTAAATGCTTCCTTTGTATTATCCGGGAAACTAATGGGCTTTCTTACAAAGACACCTTCATTAAAAATGTATGTGATCCTATTCTAAGCAAATGATTATTAATACAACATTTGTGGAAATAATTTTTTCGGGATTATATTGCAGAGTTGAATTAGCTCCTGGTTTTGTTTCTCGGCAATGCAAAACATAATAAAAATATTGTAAAATATATACTTCTGTCTGTGTTTGTGCAGATAAATAATGCAGTTATGTGTGTCAAATAGAACCAGAATCTTTTTCAGAATTCTTTTTCGAAAGCATTTTTTGAACGAAATGCTAGATTAACGTAAAGTTAATGCTTGTAACTAACGGTGGGCATAATCGAAATTCTCGATTATTAAAAAAATTGAAGCATTTCGAAAAGCTTAAAATTTATCAAAAATTTCACTCGGACTTGACAAAAAATAATTAAGACATCTCGAGAGAATTCATTCTTAATGATTTTTCAAGTCAATCGAGATATTAATTCGCACTTGACTTTTTGACTGTTGAAATATTAATTCGAAATGGATTTCGAGACAATCGGATATTATATCAATTCGGACTTGAAATTTCGAGAGAAATCATTCGAAATGGTTTCTCGAAAGATTTATACGAAAAGTTTACTCGGATTAAGCTAATATTTCGATAGAGAATGACTTAAAGACGCTCTTTAAGAAATGCATTTGATGAGTTATGTCTGACATGACATTTTGAAAGCAATGAAAATTAATTTAAATGATTATTCAAAAGTGTAAAATATCGTTCCTGTTCAATAAAATTAATCTGTTATATTTAATAAAACGTTGGTTCATGTTTATAAAACAAAGAAAATAACCTAAGCTGATTAGGATGTAGCTAAACATTCGCAACTTTTATTTGATAAAAAAAAAACGAATGTTTGATCGCTGATAAGAAAAAAAAATACAAGTTTAAACATAGTTTTAACACGACACTTTTGTTAAAATTATCACTTTTTCACTTAAAAATATTTTACGTTATAAAGGTAATTAATTTGTTTTTTTTATAAAATGTAAATTCTGTAAATTATATCGTCGTAAATTTGTGAGTTGCACTGCTTTGGTTTTACGCTGTAATGATGCTTTCGACTAAACTATTCGTTGAACGTTCTAGCGATGTTTACAGCTAACGTGCAAGTTAAACATTTGATGATTTAAAAATATCAAGTTCTTACATCGGCGTTGTGGGTCCAAAAAATATGAGGGGGTGGCTCAGGAGAATGCCTCACGATACAAGTCAAGTTCAGGGTGCTACCCGTGTTGATGTACAAGTCTGGTCCACCAACAATAATAGTTATTGGCTCTGAAAGACAAAATTAATGTTACATTATTTTAAAAACATTTTTCAATTAAACTTAAAAGTTCAAAAAAAGCTTCGATTTTTCAAAAATAAATATTTGCGTTCTCATAATTTTACTAAAATATTTAAATCTAGAAAAAAAAAACAAATAGTTTTAAATGACTTAATTCCAGGAATTGACTTAGTAGAGCTGGGTTCAAATATTGGAACCTAAGTCTGCGACACTTCCACTAGGCCACAACCCGGTTTTATTAATAAATCAGGCCTCGGGTTCAGTCCATAATAATTGACTTGAAATAGGTATATAAGCATCAATATTTTATGGTCCTTGGACTGTTAATTAAGATTAAAAATGATAAATCGGGTTGTGGTCCTGTGGTTAGTGTCTCGAACATTCTCTTTTTCTCTCACATATGCATACGCTAATTCCTCCATCTTATTTCATAATTTGTACATAATATAAATTGTACATTAATATGCTTACTGCCAAATGGCAATTTTTTTCAACCAACCAAAAAAATAAAAGTGTAATAGATAAATAATTAAAGCTTCAAAAAGTATTCAACATAAAATTATATAAAAATCTAAAAATGAACAAAATTGAAATTAACAATATTTGCATACAAATCAATAAAACCAATACGAGCACTCAATGGGAAAACAAATAAAGTGGAAAGGGGCATAGATTTTTTTATAAAGAAAGTGTTTCTTGACTTAAATAAAGATACTGAGATACATTTTTGGGAGGGAGATGATTCCAGAATTGAGTCGCATGGGCACAATACGAGTTAGAGAAGAAAGAGAAAATGTGGATGGGAATTGAACCGGTGCTTTTAGAATCAGAACAAAGAGGTTAACCATGCACTGGTAAGCGTAGATAATTTTTCCAGCGGTGTATATGAGTTTATATGAGAATAAAGTGCACTGAAAAGAAGTGAGAGGGAGTGATGAGTCTCTCCGCTGTCTAATTTTGAGCCATTTAAATTGTCTAAGATAATCAGATGTGTAATCATGTTTTCTAAGACAAAACATATAACTTATGCATGTATTCTGAAGTCGTTAAAACAAATTGAGTAATTCAGAGCTTAAGTCAATTTTAAGACATTTTAGTTGCCTATGAAAGTTAGAAATTTGATCATATTTCCCAAGACCATCATTCTTTCAAACTTGATACCATTCATGCTGCTCGACTTTAAAATGATCTCCCATCCACTACTAAAGATACGGTATCTCTGTTTGATTCACGCCTAAAGGAACACCTCCTTGTTCTGCCTTAATTTCTCTTGTTTATTTACTTTTCCAGTAGAAGAATAGTTTCAATATGCATTAATATATATACACCTTTTGTAAGTTCTATTTTTGTATCCATTTTGTTTTATTATTTCTTGCATACGTTTCGAAAGGAATATTCTTTTATCGTTTTATTACATCGGTTGGTTGGGTTGCCGTTTGCCAATAAGCCCAAACATCTTAAAATATGCTAAAAAATAGTTTAAAATAAAAAATAAAAAGGTACATGAAATTATTGAACTGTCATTCTCCTAACTGTACCAAATTGTGCAAAGGGCATTGAATAATGGAATTTGCATTAATTCACTAATCGCAATAATCTGTGTTGATTTTTGCATACTGCTGATGTTTTATCCTTACATTAAAATATTTTTAAAATATTTGTATTTACCAACAACAGATAAGAACATCGAATGTCCAGTCGGCGGAGTTGTGCTAACTTGGCATTCGTATATCCCGGAGTCACGCTTCTGAGGGAACCTAACCTGAAAAAAGAGTGCAAATAAATTGTTTTATAAAATTAAATTGAAACAAAAATGTTAATTAAAAGATGACAACTGAAATAATTGAAAAATAGGGATCTTCAAGCATAGGCAGAAGGATGAATATTTGTAAAATTTTGATTTAAACCACACAATTATAGAACTAAATACCTTCCGTTTTCTTTTTAAAAAATATTTTCCCTTTCTGATGCTGTAAATATTTGTTTCTTTTATTAAATTTTAATATTAAAAAACAAAGTAAATAGAATGAGAAAAACACTGGGTTTGGACATCAATGCATTTTAAAATTAAAATTTCTTTTGATCCATACATATTAAGTTTCGTTTTGGATAACATATTAAGTTATCCAAAACGAAGGCCATTTTCTAGAGAAGTGTACAAGTGTGGGTTTTGTCTAAGGGATGAGACCATTGCAGGAGACTGCGGCGAGACATTATATATGGTACTATTAAGAGTGTTGTTCAGATGTTTATTAAAATTTATGTTTACATAAATTTTATTATTTGTGGTATTCTTTAATAATATGCATACTTTCAATACTTCCAAGAAAATATAAAGATATTCTGGAAAGCGGTGAAAAATTCCCGAAACAGTAATGAAAGTGGATGTATGACAGCTATAAAAGGTAAAGATGGGAAAATGGTGACAAATGATAGTGGAATAAAAACAAGATGGAAGGAATACTTTGAGGAGGTGTATGAAACACATACAGGAAATATAAGCACTGCGGCACCTCCTCAGGTAAGTTTAAATGCATATGATGGTACGACAGAGATAAGAATGGAAGAAATAAGAATTGCTGCCAAATATATGAAGAATGGAAAAGCGCAAGGTTTTGATAATGTTGCTGCAGAATTTATAAAGGCGGGCGGTGAAATAATTTTTGTATGGCTTCACAAACTTTTCAACCGATGTTTAGAGAAGGAATACACTCCTCCAGACTGGAGAAGGGCTGTTGTTATGCCTCTATACAAGAGAAAAGGTTCAAGAGTAGAATGCGGAAATTATAGAGCAATCAGCCTTTTGAGCGCTGTTGGCAAAATGTATGGAAGAATACTGATTGATAGAGTAAGAAAAGTTACAAAGGATAGAGTGTGGGATATTCAGAGCGGTTTTATGAATGGAAGAGGATGTATGGATCAAATATTTGCTTTACGAAACATGACAGAAAAATTTCTTGCTAAAAACCAAAAGCTTTTCTGCGCATTTGTCGATCTGCAAAAAGCGTTTGATAGAGTTGACAGAGAAAAATTATGGAAGGTGTTATCGGAGTACGGAGTAAGCGGAAATCTAACACGTGCTATTGCTTCTCTGTATAAAGACAGCACAGCATGTGTTAGGGTAAATGGATCATACACATCGTGGTTTGACATTCATAAAGGAGTGAAGCAGGGATGTGTTATGTCACCATGGCTGTTCAACGTGTATATCGATAACTGCATGAAAGAACTGAAAGGCTTAAGAATGGGAGCAAAAATGGGTGATTTAAAAGTCAATTGTCTTTTGTATGCTGACGATGCTGTACTCCTTGCTAATAACAAAGAGGAACTGCAATTCTTGGTAACAAAGGTCTACGATGTATGCAAGAGAAGCGATTTGCTGATGAATGTCGATAAATCGAATGTGATGGTTTTTGAAAGAAATGAAAGTATGACTAAATGTGAAATCACTGTGAATGGAGTTATACTAAAACAAGTAGAGGAATTTGTGTATCTGGGAAGTATGTTCACTAGGGATGGAATGACTGAGAAAGATATTGAAAGGAGGGTGAGTGCCGGGAACAGAGTGAACGGTGCACTTAAATCGACCTTGGCAAATAAATGATTGTCACAAGAGGCAAAATTGGCAGTTCACAACGGAGTCCTGGTCCCATCCCTGATGTATGGGAGCGAAGTATGGACTTGGAAAAACAGGGATGAAAGTAAGCTGAATGCTGTCGAAATGCGATTTCTCAGGCGAATGTGTGGTAAAACTATGTACGATAAATGCACAAATGTTGAGATCCGTACATTATGTAAGGCTGAGACAAGCATTATCGACAAAATCAAGAAAGGAGTTCTGCGCTGGTTTGGACATGTAAAACGAATGGACAGCGAGAAAACGGCTAAGAATATTTACAATGCGAATGTTGATGGATGCAGAAATAGAGGAAGACCGAGAAAGACATGGCATGACCAAATCCAACAAATACTTAAAGATGGACATGTCAAAAGTCGGAATAATCGGCGCGCGTGCATGAGAAGATGTATGAATGTAGAGGAAGCGAGATCTGTATGCAAAGATAGAGTGTTGTGGCGTTCTATCCTCTCTGCCTACCCTTATGGGGAAACAGCGTGATGGTTTGTTTGTTTGTTTGTTTTTTCAATTTCTATTTTGTTGTATCTCAACTCAACACAGGGTTTTTGGCCTCATAAAGTTAGGGATACGTAAAATATGTATTTTTACATGAATCAATAAAATACATCAATAAAATAAATCAATAAAAAATAAATGTAAAAACAAATGATGTAATTTTTTTAGATCCGTCCAAATATTTGTAGTCGAGGAATGGATTAATACTCTCTGAGGGAATAATTATAATAAACAACTTCATATAACAGAGATAGATAATACTTCAGAGAAAGCAGTACGGAGTGCATGGCTTCTGACCTGTGATTGGCTGGTAAAGCTTGTCAATTTACACTCTGTGTAGCATTCACTATTCTGCACATGTTTAAATATCCATATTTTTTCGATTCTCCCTTCCATTGATATTTGTGAAGTTTAACTAAAGCAGAGACAATCAAAGGACTCGAATGAATTTGAAAAAATCTAGGATTATTTATTAGGATAGACACGCGTGGCATTCCATATTCAATGCCTAATTTTTTTGGTGTGGTGGTAGTATTAGTTACCAAACATTGAAATCAGTCAGTGGTTATTTTTAGTCAATAAAAGATTTAAATTTAAGTATGACTATTTTTATATTTTTCATAAAACATGTATACTGTTTATTTTCAAGAGCATTCACTCACAAAGTCGAAAGTTGTATGAAATAATTAATTACCTGTAGTGTCCAATCTTCTGTTTGTGGGTGATGAATAGCTTGGAACCTTAGATCTGAAGTATAGGTAGACCTCCCAACAGTTAAGAGGTGAATATCCCGATGTCTTACCCAGGAAACCTGTGACAAAAAACATAAAAAAATATATCAAACTATGTTGCTGGGTCAAATACACAATATTTTTTTTTTTTAAATTTCAATTGATTTGTTTATTGATATTTATTGTGCGCATTTTGTTTATTGTTTATTGTGCGCATATTTCAAAATATTACATCTCAATTTTGGCTTATAGTAATGAAAAAAGTAATTTATTTTTTAAAAACACGTAGGTACATATTTATATATAAATAGTTTCTCTGTACGTGTGATGTCATTAAACTTCTCCTTAACGGCTTAACCGATTTACGTGCGGTTTTCAGATAAATATAGATCTTTGCGCTGTGCGTGTTTGTAGATATTAAAGTCTTCAATCTTATATGTAAAAAAAAAAAAGGAGCATAAATGTTTTATTCACCGATCTACCAGGGTTGCATTTGAGGAGAATGCATTTAAAAAAATGGATAGATGTTGTTTTTTTGCGTACATTGATTTTGAATGTTTACAAACAGCATTTGTTTTTTGTGGATCTCAATCAGATTCTTTCCTTAAATTCCTTATAATTTCTAGCCATTTATTTATTTTTACTGGATTTTTGTTAATGCAAAAATAATATAAAAATTAAACCATAATTAAAACGTATTCCTACATAAGTACACTCCTTTGTTGGTTAAAAGACCGGAGTTTGGCGTTTGCAAAAAGAATGCCACATTTGAAAAAAATATTTATTTTATGTTTTGGAATTCAACCATAAACAAGTACCGAGGTACCTACTTAAATTCAATATTTGAATATTAACAATTTTTAGTTTTGGAATTTAATCTCAAACAAGTACCTAGGTACCTATTTATCAATAAAAAGCCTTTTTTCAAGGTAAAAACGGGCAAGCCAACGTTCGAGCAGGACAACGTCTGTCGGGTCCGCTAGTAATATAATATAGATAGCATAGCATCGAAAGACTCCTTCGGAGACGTGAAAAATATACATGCCTGGAGTAATATTGAACATGGAGGTATCACTTCTAACAGGCATAACCATTGACAGGGTGGTTGGTATATTGGAATGTGAAACAGCCTATGTTGATGATGTTTAAGGGAAAAACTCATTCCAGGGATGTCAACAATACTGTGCAACAATCAAAAGAAATTCGTAGTTTAATACACACCCATTTTGGTATTTAAACTGTTGTGACCAAGCATAACCTGGGGAATCTCAGTAAAATAGAGACATTTTAGTGGAGATAATCGTGGGAGAATAATCGAAGAATCTCGATTCCGTGGAACGAGATGAAACGAAATGACAACTGTGACTGACATCTCTTTTCAGAAAATCTCCAGAAGTGCTGGAGATAGAAGCAAATAAAGATGAATCCTAGTAACTGAAATCGATTAGATATTGATTTACCTCTTAGTATACTGGTGAGCTTTGCCCACAATGAAACGTCTGAAGTGAATATCTTTCTTTAGACATTTAACCAATCCTCATTAATTTTTATTCCAATAGAATAGGGACGGGTGTCTCAATAAATGTATGTTATTGAATTAATTGTTTGAAAATATTCATAGAGGCATATTTTAATAAAAATAAATTAAATCTGTTTTTTCACTTAATAGTCAATTAAAAGTTTTTTTCTGATCCAATCAAATTCCGGTTGATGAATTTCTAGGATTTAAAAATATTTTTGCAGACCGTTTGTTGAATTGGATCAATTTTTGAGAACTTCCTTCAAGCCGGTTGAGAAAACTTCCTCCTAAGTTGTCTTATTAATAAAACAGGTGGAAGAATAATTAAGCGATGAATTGGAAAGCACAACGGTTGGCATGGTTTAATTATTTTCTCGAAAAGTTTTCGGGATGCTTTAAGGGTCACAAGAAATGTAGATAATTATTCAACGGACTGCGAAATTTAAACTAATTACTGAAAATTGATCCGTTTGTCTTAAATCTACAAAAACTTAAGTATTACCATGGTTCTTCTTTTTGTATTTTTTTATTTAATTAATTTTACAAAACGCACAAGAGAATACAGGGAAGTATTAACATGGTTAGTTGGTTAGACGGCAAACTGTGAAACTGGCATCGAGGGGTTCGATTTCCGCCAGTTGCAAGAAAAACATCCAATAAAGATTTTCGCTCATTTGGTAGTGTATTATTCACAACTTTTTTCCTTATACTTTCTTTCCTACCTGCTGACAAACCTCTTAAATAAAGACTTAGCAGGTGATGTACGACATATTTAAACACGATATATTTATATTTATAAAGTCTTGTAGAAACCAAAAGAGCATTTCGAAAAAATAGAAAAATATGTATGTAATGTAACATTAATAGTAAGGTTTAAAAATACGCACAAAAAAATAAATCTTAGTAAGCATTTAAAGTAAATAAGAAACATGTTAGAAAAAAAAGCAAATTGTAAATGTTTAATAACATATGATAAAATGAAATAAGAAAATTAAAATTAAAAATAAAAAAAAATAAAAAATTACGATAAATGTGAGATAGAAATGTATAGATATAGGACATATATTTAAAATAATTGAAAAAATAATTTCAGAAAGAGTAATAGATAATAATAATACACCAAAATAACAGGATACGTAATTTGTCATTGGTTTTAAGTGACACAATGTAACATTTACCATTATGCCTACGTTTGAGCATCTACATTTCTTTAAATCTTCCATCTGTTGATTTTCGAGATGTGAAAGACTTGAAAACTTTATTGAAGTGAGTGAGATTCATCCATCTGAATTATTTCGTCTACAACTTAGCAACACCTGAAGATATTTTTTATTGGTAGAAGAAATGTGAATGTTCAAACAAAGCCAGCTTGTCGAATGTTTTGGATTCCTAGATATTTCCTTCTTTTTAAATATTTTGTGTTCTTAGATTCAATATGCATACGCAAAAAAAATAATTAATAATTAAACAATTAGTAACAATAAACAAAATAAAAATATACCTACCCGAACTATAGACAGGAAAAACCATTCATCAAGGAAAAAGTATTATACATATGTACGTTGATATAAAACTTGTATGTTATTTTGGATTAGATGTTTGATAAATAAATTAATTGAAGTAAGAGCATAATCCTCTTTTTCTAAGGTTGCGAACTTCTGCCAATAATCTCAAAAAGTTTTGTGGTTTTTGCTGTGCATGTCGTAAATAGGAGAATTTATTTTGCTGATCCGACGCTTGCTTAAACTTCTAAATTAGGCAAATACCGTCGTTCAATATTTGTCACAATTCGAGGGATTTTTATTTACGAGTTTCAAGAAAGTTGTAATAAGTTGTAGGGGTTTCTGTGTCAACTCAACGGAGAAGTTTATTCAAATCATTTGTTGTGATATCAGTCACGATACAAACTACATACTGAAATAGTTTGAGTTAGATATGAAATCAAAATAACTTTTATTCGAGTTGTATTACCGAAGTTTTAATAATGCATTCCATTAACTAGAAATGTTCGGAAACTTTACGTAAGAAAGCTGACGCAACAACAAATTTGGCCAGCTTTTTGTTAAATTTTATTCAGAAAAATACTCGTATTTAAATGAAATATTTTCAATTAAAGAATTTTGTTTAGCTTTGGCTGAATTATAGTCATTAAAATGTATGGGAAGGGGTTTCGTCTTGTAATCGCGCGAAATAAATAATTAATTTATCTTACAATTAATGTTAAATAGAATGAGAAATTCGAACGAGTAGTTTTGATTCTATGAAATCTTGGTGTTAATATTATGAAAAAGGAAATCAAAGGAGAATTAATTCACTGTAAAGATTTAGTTTTCCTGTAGGTAAGTTGTAGTGTAACAATAATAATAATAATAATGATCACAGTTTATTAACAAATAAAACAATTACTTTATCTACTACATACACACATAGGTAAAAAATTTCTCTGGATCATGTCTAGTCTGCTTAACTAGGTACAACCTGTTTTAAGGCAGACATTTCTATGCAAAAAATAATCAATAACATTACTACCTGCTTGTTAATTTACTATACAATTAAACAATATTAATTTATTATTTAGGAATGTATTTTAAGTAAATTTTCCAATTTTTCTCAACCTTAACCCAGTAACCATTTTTAAAAAAAAAATTAATTGAATCCGGGTCATGGATTTGCAATCTTTAGGTAACATATTAAATATTTGTGGGCCCAGAAACCTGAAATTTCTTTGCCTGAATTCAGAGTTTGTAATAGACCCGATGACCCATCCTCTTGCTTGAATTCTGGTAGTGAGGGAGTGTTTCTTTTGGGATTTGATAGAATAATTGTCTTTCACAAATATTGTTATTCTAAAAATATATAATTGCCTTATATCTAAGATCTCAAATTCTTCAAATAACTTAACGCTGGGGTATCTTAAGGGGCTTTTTAAAAATTATTTTAATGATTGATTTTTGAGCAGATTCAAGAGGTTTTAATATGTACCTCCCCATCCTATTATGCCATAAGTTATAATTGAGTTAGATAAAATTAAATACAGTTGTTTGAGTTTAGTTAGGGATAAGATTTTACAAATTGACTTGAAGATATGGAATATGTCCATTTAAAATATTTATCAATAATTATTCCCAAATATTTTATATGGTGTACTGATTCAAGTATTTCAGAGCATATTTTAAATTGGAAGTTTTGTTTCAGTTGTCCCACTGTGGTTTTTCTAAATGTTATATATTTTGTTCTGTCAGTATTTAAAGTTAAGAGATTGTTATCCAGCAATATTTTAATTATATTGACACCGTTTTGAGCCGCAGAATAAGTTTCATCCCATTTGTTACAAGTAAAAATTAGAGCAGTGTCATCTGCAAATGCATGTAACAATGTTTTATATGTGTCAGACATAAATCATTAACTTACAAAATAAATAAAATCGGCCCCAAAATACTACCTTGTGGTACACAAAAATCAATGTTTTTTTCTTCGCTAGTAATAATATCTATTTTTACTTGTTGTGTTCTACTACATAAATAGCTTTTTAACCAATTTAGTAAATTTTCTTGGAAATTTATATTTGACACACGTTTAAACATGATTTTATTTGATATCGTGTCGAAAGCTTTTGCTAAATTTAAACAAAATAAAACACATTTCTTCATATTTAGAAAAAAGATCTGTTTTACCGGAGATTGCCGTATCTGTACCTATTCCTTTTTGAAATCCGCACTGATTTTCTGAAAGAATATTATTGATGTCTATGTATTCTGAACTTCTTTTTTAAACTATTTTTTTTATAATTTTAGAGATTGTGTTAAGTTATGATATTGGTCGATAGTTGGCAATATATACTCTGTCTCCTTTTTTTTGAATGAGAACTACATTAATTTTTTTTAAGGAAGAAGGAAATGTGCCAGAACTTAAGCTAAGGTGAAAAATTTAAGAGAGAGGCTGTGCAATAATTAATTTTAAATGCTTCAGTACAACAGAGCCAATACCATCAGAACCTGATTAATTTGATGCTTTTAGTAGATTTATAGTTTCAATGATTTCAATTGGGCTAGTAGTTATATTAAAGAAGCTAAATGTCGTGTTTTCTGTTTTTATATTTTCTAGATCGATCGTTATTTTGGTTTATGTGTGAAGCTACCCACAAAAACTACATGTAAATCAAATTGTAATTTAAATTTTATATTTGAAGCACTAACTTTGTGGTTATTAATTACAATAAAATAAATAAAACAACGTTGTTTTCAACCGCTATTTTTTTATGTTTTTTTCCACTCACCGGTTTCAAAGCAAACAAGCTTCTTTGTCAAGGTTTACGTAAGTAATGAATTAATTCCTATTTTATTTTTATCGTGTTAACTAAATACGTCCACGTGTATGATGGTATAAAAATGGCATATCTCAATTTGCAGAAAACACCCACAGTACCAGAAAAATCTTATGGTACTTTAAAAATCATGGAAACTGGTCAAATACATAATAAGATTTTTGTTTATAATATTTTTTAAAATACTCATTGTTTATCGTTTGATAAAGTCAAAAAAATTCTAACTCTTATGTGGACTTGATGATTCACTCTTTTCACAAAAGTGCTTTTATCTCAGTTTCATTTTTTTATGGATGCCTGCTTTCTGCATAACAACGTTTAATTATTTATTTATCTTATTATTAAATAAGCTATCCATTTTTTTAAAAATCTTATTAACCAGATTTATCGAAAGGCTTGTAATTATTTATTTATTCATTTATTAGTGACACGACACAAATACCTTTTATAAACATAAATAAATTTAACATAACAGTGTTCTATTATGAAATCATGATATAATATAACAACAATATATTTATACATATTACACAGTTGTTTTATACATTGTTCTATATAAAAACTTAGGTTAAAAAAATAAAATAATAATAATAAAAATAAAGATAACGCGGTATATTTAAATTAGCAAAAATCATAAATCATTGATTTGTTGGTATTAATGCAATGTATATTAAGTGCCCTAGGTATAATACTAATTGTCTCCCGATAAGAGCTTAAAGGTGATCAACCGTTTTAAAAATAATATATAAAAAGAAACAAAATAATAAACATTAAAAAAAATTTAACATTAAAAATTAAAAAAATATATTTTTGAATTTTAATAACTATAAAAAACAAATATCTAGTCATACGTTTATAAATACATTAGACGTGTATTTATTTATACATTTCTTTTTATCTTTTTACAAATAAACATAAATACTTAAACACCAGTCAAAATCCTAAATTATTTCTGTAATACTCGTAGCAAGTTTAAACTTCATTTGCCCAATGTGAAAAATGACAATATAACTGATCTGGTTCCCTAGACTGTGCAATCTTGGAATAGATTAATTAATAGCATTATTAGTAGCAGCAATATCTATATGAAATGGCACATTCTGTCTAGTAGTTTTAACAGGTATTCGGAATTATTTCATATTTAGCGAGTCAGGAGAGTCAAACATGCCATTTACTATCTTAAAAGAAACATTAAATCAGTCAGTTTCCGTCTTCATGGATGAAACAGTGGTAAAATAACTTGTTTTTTATTTAAAATTAACTCTTCTAACAAAAATTACAAGGACGGGGATCCTTACATAATATAAAAACAAAACACGACATATTACAAAGATGATCTGCAAAAACAAGTGTCAGCCTTTAATTACATTTAAGGGATAAAATCTTATCATTGGCATAAAGGGTGACAAAGGTTTGTCTCCCAACCCCACTTATCCTCTAATTTTGGTAGGAGTACTCTATTTACAGATTACGCATTAGGTATAAGCATCCCTAATCTCTAGGGATAAGCACATTTGAATACATAATTTGTTAACTTATAAGTCATATTAAAATAATAAATTACAGTAACGTTTGTAGAATAATCTTGACTAATTATTCTGAATTTTTGTTTCTTAAAAGGTTCCTTATAAAAGAAAAAAGATAATTTAATAATTAATATTATAAATAACTTCAGCGTAATGCCAACATTTAAAAATAAGAATTATTAAAATGTTAGACCAAGTTGTGTTCCCCTAGACTTGCGGACTCACGAATCCGAGATCGTTGTTTTTAAACTAATTGTTTTTCTGTAAAATTTCGCAATTGTTAAACACGTTAAATTATGTAACTGCCTACTTTTATGCAGTAGTTGATCTATATTTCTATAAAGCATAATACTTTATTATATTATTTAAATTGTTGTTTTAATAAATTTAAAACTTATCGCTATTAAGATATGGATAATGGGGGTGGTATGCGCACGAAATGATCAGTGGATCAGGCGAAATATATTTTTATATTAAGTGTTTTATTTGTGAGCTGAATGTGTTTTTATTTTTTTGAAATGTGTTTGTAATTATGATTTTATAAGATTAGGCATGTTTCAAAATAATAAAATATGCCTCCCGCGGCACTGGACACCTCAGTGCATATTACATCATTATCTTCAATGTAAAAAAAGTAAAAAATGAATTGTGAAAGAACAAGTAAATGAGTCAATTATAATTATAACGCATTTGGTTATTTAAACAATATTAAATATTAACTTGTAATATCATAAAACGCCTGTTTTTTTAAATTCTAATCATGTAAAAACCCTCTTCGACATTTATAGATAACAACAACAAACCATCACGCCGTTTCCCCGTAAGGGTTTCCCCGAGAGGATAGAATGCCACATCACTCTATCTTTGCATACATACCTCGCTTCCTCTAAATTCATACATCTTCTCATGCACGCGCGCTGATTATTCCGACTTTTGACATGTCCATCTTCAAGTATTTGTTGGACTCGGTCACGCCATATCTTTCTCGGTCTTCTTCTATTTATGAATCCATCAATATTGGCATTGTAAACATTTTTAGCCGTTCTTTTGCTGTGTATTCGTTGTACATGTCCAAACCAGCGCACAGCTCCTTTCTTGATTTTGTCGAAAATGCCTATCACAGCCTTGTGCATCTATCGTACATGGTTTTACCACACATTTGCCTGAGAGATCGTATTTCGACAGCATTCAGCCTTTTTTTATCCCTGTTTTTTAAAGTCCATACTTCACTCTCATACATCAGAGCCGGGACTAGGACTCCATTTTGAACTGCTAATTTTGCCTCTTGCGACAAATGTTTTTTTGCCAAGTTTGATTTCAGTACACTGTTCACTCTGTTTCCGGCACTTAACTTCCTTTCAATATCTTTGCCAGTCATTCCATTTCTAGTAAATAAACTCCACAGATACAAACAGATAATAATAAAATACATTGGTTTATTAGAATATACCGTAAATTGTGCAGATAGAAAATATTATTTATTTACAAACATGTGCGTACTTTTACCGACATAGGTGTTTAAGTCATTCGCCTGGACACAGATTTAAATAAAAAAAAACAGCAATACATGGACGCGACATGAAAAATGTAAAAACGGTGTGGGCCGCAATAAATTTTCGTACGAGACAAAAAGAAGACATTCTAGACATTTCCTATCAATATCTGGTACGATATGTGCGGCGTTACACGAAAACTTTGACCGCATAAATTTGGTTCAGAAACCAATAAATTTTATACAATGACACTGCAAAAAGGGCGTATCCTTATTTGCGCTGACTTGGTGAAATCTTCCATGCGCCTTTTTATTGTGAATTCGAATCTTATTCGGCAAAGTGTTAAATACACGTTCATGTTTTTTTTTGCACCACAACAGGCCACGAGGCCCAAATACTGTGGGAGCATTCTATTGTAACTGGCGGGACATTTGTTTCCAGAAATTGATCAATTTTAATATGTAACTATGTCATCGAAATTCATACAATAGTGAAACATTTTTTGAAACAAGATAAATAACTACTTTGCTATCATCATCATAATTCCGTGTCCACTCCCTAGTTGGAGTAAATGGTGTCCAAGAAGATCCTCTAGGAATCTCTGTCGGCTGCCAGCTCCTGTGTTTCCTCCAATGTCAGGTTCACGTCCCGTAGTTCTGACACAAACTGCCGACCAACAGTCAGCTGTGGACGTCCAGTACCTCGAGAACCTGATACCTTGTAAAGAAACAAGCGTGGTTAAGGCTCTCAGGACGCATCTGGAGCACATGGCCAAGCCAACCTTATCGCCTCCGCTTGATGACAGTTGTCACTGGAGTTTGATGCGTCCGTTCTCTTATTGCTTCATTACTTGCAAATTCAAACCACTGCACACCCAAGATTTTGCTAATATACCTAATGTAAAAACTCATAACTTCGCTGTTTTGGGTCCTACTGAGGTGCCACGATTCGCATTTGTATGGGAGATTTTTTTATACTGCTTTTAAAAAAAGTCAAACCGTCAATTTATTCTGCTTAATTATTACTTGAATAAATGTGACAGGGGGGCACTGGAAAATTCCACTATTCTACATTTCTGTGTTTAAAGACGAATTTTAGGTTAACTACTAGATTTTAAGTCGGCCTTGCGATGTAATGGTCTGTGCATTGGCCTACCCTGCAAGAGGTCTCGGGTTCGATTTCCGACATGGTTGATATGAAATATCCATTTAAAATTGTTTTTTCCCACGAAAGTCCTGAACTGGTATCTGAAGCGTAAGACAGATCATCGTACCTTCACGTAACAAAAATGAGATACGCAGCAATTAGTGTACCCGTGCAGTGTCTTATGCACCATAAGGTACGGAAAGGAAATGATAATGACTAGATGTAAATGAGAGTTTTTTTATGTTGTAAATCATGTAATATTAAACTTATAGAAAAATTGTGATAAAATGTAAGCCTAACAACAGTTGTAGAAGAACAAAAACAAATTGTGACTCACTAGTCCCACTGGACAGGATTTTGTGATACCTAATAAAAATATTCAGTAAATAGTAACCACAGACGAAAAAGTAATTACTTAGTACTTTGAATAAAATTTTGGTTTGTATTTTTTTTAATATAGACGTTTATGTTACTATTAAATTAAATGCGATAAATGGATATTCAAAATGAAATAATTCAGCAAAAAAAAATATTAAAGTTAGTTTGTGAACTTCCTTATCTAAGAGCGACTAAAGAACTGTTTAAACAATGCTTTGAGTTTGTCCAAATTTTTGTAGACAGGGACTGGATTCAACCCCCAGGGAGCTGTTAATATTAACATAATACAACAGAGATGAATAACATATTAGAGAAGATAATATATTTAGAAGTCCTCACTCTACCGCTACTAAATTCCCATTTTGCTATAGTACGTTGTTTACAACTCGTTCAAAATGGCCACAAAATTGAAATATTGGCGTAAATCATAAGAACGTAATTTTTTTTTTTTTTGAAAAAAAAAACAACTATAATTGGCCTCAAAAAGTAAAGTGACTTTTTATTATTTTCTTTAATGTATTTAAATAGATTCCTATAAAGGTTTACAGCCAAAATCCTCTCCTTTTCCCAAAACTTCTTAGCCAGGGAAAAAAATCCACTTGTGAAATATAAACCTTGTACATTATAAGCAAGGGGAATAGTACTGCAACTCTCATTAAAAAAATAGATCTAAAAAAAATAATTTAAAAATTCCCAAGTTTTTAAGAAGCTTAATGTCAGATTATTTATGCTTTCTTGAAATATAATTAAAATTTGTTATTACTATTAAATTTTCGTGAAGGGTTTCACGCTTCGCATTTTCTAAAAGATGTTTGCCGTTCGCCCTTTGCCCGCGTAACATTTAAATAATGTGAATTTAAACCCGGGACATATATTTTACCGAAACACGCATTTAAATTAACAAACCCTTAGTCTAGTCACGCTGAATATGAAAGGAGCGAAGTAATATTTTTGAGTTTACAGCTGTTAGATTTATAATATTATAATTAATAAACATATTATAATTAAAATTTTAATGAAGATGTGACCACAAAGATGCTCGCGAAATATTTTCTAATTTTTGTATTAAAAGTTACGGATTTTAAAACAAACAGCAAACAAACCATCACGCCTACATTTCTTCTTTGCAAATACCTCCCTTTTACATGCGTACACTTTCTCATACACGCACGCATTATTTCGGCTTTTGACACGTCCATCTTCAAAATTTTTTTGGGTTTGGGCATAAAATGTATTTTTCAGTCTTCCTCTTGTTCGGCACTTATCTACATTGGTATTTTTAATCATTTTAGCCTTTTTTTTCATCGCATTACTTCTTTTTGGATTTTTTAGAAAATACTAATTTCAAATTTACACCTATCATGAATAATTTTTACAACCTGAGCGATCGCATTTCGGCCGCATTCAAAATTCAACATTGCGTTTCTATAAGCATTGGCCCCAGAACTTCATTTTCTACGGATAATTTTGCTTCTCAAATGAAATTACTTTACCTATTAGATTAATGCTTCAAAAGACTTTTTGAAAAATTATACTAATATGATTAAAAAATGACCTTGTTTATGATAAAAATATAAGTTGATTTTTTTAATTTAAAATACGTGAGCTTTAATTCTGGCAATTTTTTTTTTTAGTTTGGTAGAACTGTCACTGATAGCTGTGTCAAATTGTATGTCAATATCTGAATTTGTCTAATAGCACGTATTTTGTGAACAGCAAAAAGTTAGTTTGGCGAATTTAACTATGTCTGATTTGGTGAGCAAAGAAATTGCATTGAATTTTATTGGCGGGATGAAATTTCTATTGCTAAAATATTGATAATACTTCAAAAGGTTTTTTGTGATCAGACAAAGGTACAAAAAAATTAAGTCAAGTCAGCGATGAAGTCAAAAATCGCTCTGGATGACCATCAACATCAACTGATGAACAATACGTCAATAAAATTTAAACCTTGGTGCTCAAAAAACGTATATAGACACTTTTAAGCCTTGTTTATACAACCTACATTTTATGTAAATTAGTCTAGATCATTTAAAAAAAATATTTTATGCTTCAAATGAATGAAATCTTGTTTGGTGCCAAAAAGACTAAATTTTTTTGAAAAAAAGTGTCGCGTTGAAGTCTGTGAAACAATGCTTCTGAAGCAAAGACTGATAAAATAAGATTTAATGCATGATAACTAGAGAAGAGACTTAGATCTGTGCACACGGTCCGGAAACAAGCGAATACCGTGCAAAAGGAGAGTCAAAACTGAAAAGATGGCGCCAAAGTCGTTCAAAAATCATGATCATGTTAACAGTTTTTTTCGATTATTGTGGTGTAGTGCATTATGAAATCCTTCAGTCAGACCAAACTGCTAACAACGAATATAAGTTGAGCGTTATGAGATTTTACGTGCAGCTATTCGCAAAAAGAGACCAGAGTTATGGGCCGACAATTCTTGGTTTTTGCATCACGATAATTAACTATCTAACACTGCTTTAGTGCTTTGAGACCATTTCGTCAATAAATTAACTCATACCGTACAACAACAATGGTATTCACCTGATTTTGCATTGTGTGACTGTTGGCTTTTTTTTTTATCTAAAAGTCCGTTCCTGGGACACCGTGTTGACACGATTGAAGAGATGAAAGCCGAATCGCTGCGCGCTCTAAAGGCCATTCCTAAAATCTACTATAACGTGGTTTTAAAGATTGCAAAAAAAACGTTTGGAAAAAGTATATTGTATCGGGAGGAAAGGACTTTGAAGGCAATGAAATAGATTTAGAAGAATAATTTAATATATTATATTAAAAGTTTTAAACAATTTCGCTTTATTTTTTTTTACAGTGTTATTTCCTTTCAGACTAGACAATATTTTTCGTAAGTAAAAACCTTTGTAAACAAGTTTGAATATTATTTTATACTATATGGAGTTTTTCAAAATCAAATCAGGCTTCCGTGGATTAAGTTATTAATTATATTGAATGTTACATTGAAATACATGTTCATAAAAGCTAACAAAAATTGAGTAACATATGAAAATGCAATATCATAAAAATTGGTCAGTAAAACTTGTTGAAACACGAATAAAGAAACGTCAATCATTAATTTTATCATAAAATAATTAGTTACGTAAATCTTGACGAACAAGCTTTTTTGCTTTGAAACCGGTCGGTGGAAAATAAAAAATAGTGGTTAAAAACAAAGTTGTTTTATTTATTTTATTATAATGAATAACCACAAAGTTTGTGCTTCAAATATAAACTTCACATTAATTTATTATTTATTAAGCAAAAACATAATTAAATCTCATATAAAAATATTTTATCAAACGTTTCGAATGTGTTTAAACGGCTGTAAGGAAATTCAAAAGAAATCAAAATTTACCTTGTAAGGAAAATTACTTTTTTTATTTTAGTACTTTACTGAATACCTTTTAATATCCGTAAGATACCAAAATCTACATATTTTCATATTTAGAAAACATCGCAAATTGGCTTCTCTAAAATTTAATTGGTATAAAAACGTCTATTACCTACGTTTTTTGGTTTAATTTAATATTCACATAAATAGAGATGTTTTTATTTGAAACTGGTTTGGAATAAGTTTTCCGGAGTAACAAAGAAAATTGAAAAAGTATTTTCTTTTTAAATATATGTACCAGTAAACGGCATGATAATACATTCACAAAACTCGTTATAATTTGTGAAATTTTGTATTTTCGATTTTGAAAATATAATGCATAGAAAAATATTTACGTAATGATTTATATGTATGATTATAAATAATTAATAATCTTAAAATCATCTAACAAAAAAAACTGCGGTTTCTTTTTCACTGCAGTATAAAAAAAAAGGAATTGAGTGTAGGTGCGTCTGTTTCAATTTGTTTTTGCCCTGAAAAGACGTAATACTTTTTTAAACTAATCGATAATGACTTTAGATCAGTTTCATATTCATAAAAGAGTTTATATTAATTTCTAAAATTATTAAAAAAATACAAAAACTCTACCCACAGTCAATAAAACATTACTGATTTCCAGTATTTGGAACATTAGAATGGCTCAACTATTTTGACATTTTCATATTTATGGTATTTTTACAAAAATATAAAAGTGTCAAACATTATTATTTATTTAAACAAACATTTATTATACAATCGAATAAATATTCATATGTTAAACCGTGGTGTATGGAAACCTTATAATGTACTGTAAAAAATACAAAACTTTGACAAACGACCAAATTTCGAATTCTAATTGTATAATCTTATTATGTTAAAAAAATTAATTTCAACAGCGTTGTATCGGTTCAAGACATTTTTTTTAAGAGATCGACTGCACCGTCATGAAAAACGATGATATAAGTCACCAAAAATGCTAACGTACACAAAGAAAACAATTGACAACAACACTACTGCATTTAAAGGCAAAGACAACTGCAGGGTAGCTAAAAATGATGTACAATGGATAAAACACTACAACGACTTATCTTATCGACTTTGTTAGTGTTATGCAAGCTCCCGAAGTTAATGTGACCAATAAAGATCTATCGTGAACGGTCTAGGATTATATGTTATTGAAACTAAAATTTTAATCAACATTAAAAAGTTCATGATGGCTATACTAACGAGACAAGACATGAATGACTTCAAAAGTTTATGATTCATATCATTAATTGTAGTGCTTTCATACAGATCACGCAGAAATGGCTAGTCTAAGCTTGTAACCGAGTAACACAGTCGAAACCTAAGCTGTGCCAGCGGGTATCCGGTAAGATATTGGACCCTCCCTTAAAATATGTTTAACCCTTTTCTCCCGGACGGTAAAAATCTGTCCTTATGTAAAATTACTGATTTATCTGTTATATGCATTTTTTCCAATTCATGTTATAGCTTTATTTTAAGATTTATTTTTTTAAAGTGTATTTTTGCAATTATATTTCTGTGTTAATAATATGTGTATGGAAAAATAAACAAATAAAGTAAAAAAATAAAATAAAAATGAAACTCATCACTGCCAGTATAAATTTGGACATTTATGAAGAGTTTCGGCCAGTTTGAGAAATTAGTTCCAATAAATGACTCATGGGGATCCGTTTTGCATAGAGCTATCAGCCTTTTGGTTGTGTTAAGTTACTACTACTTTACAAACCTCAATATTATAATTAAAAAAGATTGTACTTTTTTTTTTCAAATATTTTTGTGGTATAAAGCAAATTAGTTTTTATTTATCCATTTTTTTACCACTTTTGAATTGCAGTTTCAAACTTCTACCACAAAAAAGGGCATAATCATTTCCAAGTTAAAAATAACATAATTCAAAAATAAAATGTTCAAAAACTCTTCTAAATCTATGTTCAGGTATCGACCGGTTAAATTGATTGTGATATTTGTTTATTTTTTGTATATATCATATTTCATTTTTATTTATTAACGAAAAACAACAGTTGTTTTATAAGAATACAAAATATAAAAAATAAAACATAAATTCAGTTAAAGTTTTTCACAAATATAATGAGAGAATATGTTACACAGTAAAGAGAAAAATAATATATTATATAAGACATGACAAAAAAAAGAGCTCGTTAGAAGGTTAAGGGATGAGGAAATAGAGTGGAGGAGTGGAGGAGAGGGATTTTTATAATATAGTTGACCAATTCAAAATTTTGAGATTATAATAAAATAAACATAATTAAAGAAACATAAACTTAATACACGCTGAAAAATATTTCATTTTATAGTGTTTCAAAAAGTTTTTTTTGAATTCACAAAATTTCGTATTAAAAATATCTAAATGGTGACAAAGCAAAAAAAAATTGGAGTAGCTACGATAAATAAATGAGTTTTGAACATAATATTTTTTGGGGCAATGAATTATAAAAAAATTAACTTTTCGAGTTGACTTTACGGTACAATTGATTGAAATACGCTCCAAGAGATATGGACTATCGATAAAATTGTTTAAAATTTTGTAAAGGAAAGACAGATTAGAAATGCTTCTACGTTTAGTAAGGGAAGTTAAACTATGAAAGGAAGAAGAGTCTTCATATGAGTCAAAATATGTAAAAGATTTACGATCCAGAAGTGTAAGGAATCTATTCTGTATTTTATCTAGTTGTGATATATAAATTAGTAAGGGAATATGGAATATGGGAATAAAGTTTGATTCTAAAATGGGTGCATCACAAACGGAAATATCACAAAAAATCAAAGTTAACCTTTATATGCTAAATATCACTAAATAAGTGGTTAAGATAATAAGAGGTTGTTCAAAAATAAATTTCGTATTTTTCAAGTAAATTCAAATTTATTTTTTTATTTGTTCAAATAAACAGAATCAACCCGAATACTGTATGTTATCATCGATGGTCTTTTGCCATATTTCTGGTAGAGCTATGATCCTATCCCCATAGAGCTTCTGTGGTTTGCGGGCAAAAAACTGGGACAAATGATATTCACAGTCAATTCTTGAATTCAATTTCTTTTCCTGTGGATAGTTTTGAAGAGACCGGAACAAATGATAACTTGATTTCTTGTAAGACGCAAGACGTTACTAGATTTGGCATTACTACAGAATACAAAGTATTCAAGAAGAATGAAATCGTAAGATAATAATAATTTAATTAAACTATTATTCTAGTTAGAAATTATTCATACATCTTTCCTTAATAGCCAATTGTGGTAGCCGGATCTTTAGACAAATCTTAAAGAGAGATAAATTTCATTTATCGGTTTTTAATGCGAAGATTTCATTAGCAATAAAGAATGTCAACACAAAAGTTACCGAGGAGTTATTGCGTTTTGGAGGACTTCTTGTTTTACCGAGGATTTGTGGCTTTGCGTAGCATTTAAGTACACGATATTTTATTTCTTTATTCATATTCTAACAATACAAACTATAACTAATATATATATGGTTGGATAATTTATATAGCGCCATTTTTGTGAAAATCACCTCATAAAAATAATGTGACCTCACTAGGGTTACCCGTGCCAAAGACAATTCACAATATACTTTTTTTTTATTAATATTTTAACATTTGAGAATAAACAAAGAAGACTAACTTAGCAAAAAGAGATAATTAACAAAAGTCATTTATGTTTTAAATGAGTTTACTTAGGAGTGAAATAAAATAATAACACTCGTTTTTTATTTACTTATTTATTTAACTTTTTGTAGATAATATTAAGTGTACATTAGCGGACTTATTGCCAAATGGCAATAAGTTCAGCTTTACGCTTCAAGTTCCGGTCCAGGAACCTCTATGAACCATCAATCACGAGGTGAAATGATAAATAAATTATATTTTAATCTCCATGTTTGTATTTAAGTTTATTGAATTAAATAAGCATAAGTTAATTATAATTATCATTATAGTTTTGTAAGATATAAGTTAAAATGTAAGATTTGTGTAGTAATAAGGGTTGAAAAAAGGACAACATTCTAATTGGGCTATATGTGTGAGGGGGAAAGGAGACAGACACGATCGGGTGATTCCATAAAAAGGGTCACAGCCCTTTAGTTTTTGTAGTCGAGTGGTAGTTGTGGGTCAGTGGTGAGTAATCGTAAGCAGTCGGGTGTCAACACACAGAGAAGAAAGTCGCGAAACTCGTCGCGGGACAAGTACTCGGGCTTGTCCCAGCCCTTCGTTTGATCTCCAAACTCCAGACCTTCGAAGTTTCCTGGCTCAGTCTGCCAGCTTTCACCGCCTGCGTCCATGTCCAAGGCGTCCAGCTACCGCCAGCGAAAGAACTATCTCTACGCCCCTTGTCACCTCTCAACACGCAGCCTCACGCTTCGTCGACAAGACGTCCGCCTACGCGCTAACCGTGTGCCCCCGCCGCAGCTGGACGCTGCCGCCGCAAACAACAACTCCGCTTGCAGCACGCAGCCTCACGCATCGTCGACAAGACGTCCGCCTACGCGCTAACCGTGCGCCCTCGCCGCAGCTGGACGCTGCCGCCGCAAACAACAACTCCGCCTGCAACACGCAGCCTTACGCGTTGTCGACAAGACGTCCGCCTACGCGCTAACCGTGCAACACGCAGCCTCACGCGTCGTCGACAAGACGTCCGTCTACGCGCTAACCGTGCGCCCTCGCCGCAGCTGGACGCTGCCGCTGCAAACAACTCCGCCTGCAACACGCAGCTCCACGCGTCGTCCACAGACACGACGCCGCCTACGCGCTAACCGCGCACCCTCGCCACAGCTGGATGCTGCCGCCTTAGCTACCCACGCTACACCTTGCAGCTGGAAGTTGCTGCCTCCAGATCTTTTTGGGTAGTTTCAAGTTTAGTTATAAGTCCGTAATATTAAGAATTAATTTAAGATATTGGTTTAATATTTGTTTAATTAAAGGGATTGTTATCCTTTAATTGTTAAAAACTACAAAACCTATATGGGAATTTAATCAAGCACTCTTTCATTATTATGTACCCATTCCTCTCAACATAATATTACAAAGCAATCTGATTAATTTTTACTGAATTATTTTTATAATTAAGATTAACTTTAGAATGAAATAAAACAAACAGGAAATCCTTTATTTGTACTGTGATAAAGTGTTAATTTGTATTTTAAAATTTTACTTTAACCTGTGTTTTATTTCTATGATCAATAACAATGAACGTTTACCGAAATTTCATCTAACAAACTTGAAAGTATTTTTTTTTTAAAGAGGTTATTTTAATAAATGTACAAAGTCATTGGATAGACGGGAGAAAAAACAGTGGACCAGAGACAAAAAAGTAAATAGAAAAGTTGTCTCGTTTAAGCTTGAATCAAGATTGATTAAGTTTCTTGTATATATATTATAAATAATGTTATTTATTACCAAATAACAAACGGAGACCGGTTAGTCTAGCAATTTGCTCTAAAAAGTATTAGATAAATGGATGTAAAAGAAAAGTATGTTTTTGTTGAAAATAATAACAGCGCAATGTTTTTTGGCAAGATACATATAAATGCAATAACGTTTTTTTGTGCGTAAAAAAAGCACACAGTTTTTTCAGATTTTACAATAAAATTTTATAAAATACTTGAATGCATAGAAAAATTATAAATAAAACAGTATTTAACGTCAACAACATAAAATAGTCCAGATCTTATTAATATTTAAAGCATTAACTTTGTGGTCAAACATTTTACTAAATGTTTTTAAATATTTGTATTAAAAGTAAATAATATGGAAATATTACATTAGGAAAGCTTTCAGAAATTATGTTCCTTTGATCAATAATCAAACGAACTTCCAATATAGTCCGTTACACGATGTTCCACTGTAATGTTCACCCTATTAAGCTTACCCCCTCCCTCCATCCCCTCTACATTTTTCATTAATTCTCAAACAACAGAATATTTTCATAATTTAATCAGTGCATGCTTGTCCTAATCAGTGCATATGCTTATTAAAATTTATGTCGTGTTTGTGCAACAACTATAGTGAAGGTGTACAGTGGGTTTTGCATGTTGGTTTGCATGTTGGTTTAATTGGTGTCCTGACGAAGAGACGGGTACGTCTTGAAACCGGTAGACATGGGAAAGTCGGTAAGTGGTTTTATACAAATATTTAATAACGATATTTTTATGCTTAATACATATAAGAAAGAGCAAAAATTAAAGCAAATCACGATACACACACGTGTAAGAAAGGAATACATGAATATGTACTTTGTTTATTTATTTATTTTGATATTTCTATGTAACTTGATATTTATTTCACTAACTAATTACATTTAAATAAGTACATTAAAATGTACTTAAATATATAACTTATTTGCAGATAAAAGTCTGCTGTCACGCCTCACGCGCCTGAAAAGAAACTAATTAGTGATAAAGATTAACACTCCCCGATATATAATCTTAACTACTTTTGAAACCTTCGACTTCATTATTTTATATTGCTATGCCTGATGTAACCGTTGTCAATTTAAATACTAATACTGGAAGAAATCATACGAAAAATGAACCGTTTGGGTACGTGCCGCTATTTGATGTTAAAAACATGGTCTGCTTTGATTGTAAATAATTTAAATCTAGATTATTTACCTTTTCCATAATTGAAACGTATTAACGAATGAAACAAAAAATTTTCATTGTTTTTTTTTTCTTTATAAACGGCGACATTATTATTTAATGTTTCACGTCTAATTATGATCAAAGGCCTATATACAATAAAGGCAAAGAAGGCAATTATCCACGAATTGAAATGCCATTTCATATGCGCTTGCTGCGTGTCTGTTCAATTATACTTCATTGTTCTATAAACACTGTATGGCTTAATGAAATAATAAATTCACTATAATTTAACATTATTCGACACTGGGTTTTTCTACGAGACTACTACAGATTCACTCCCAGACTACATCCGTTTTATCTCACAAATTAACCCTTTGTTGCAAAATAATGTAAATTTGAAGAGACAATGATTTGAAATAAAAAAGCTCAAAAAGTTGTTTGTTTAGTAGAATCACGAAAGAAAGAATTGAAACTCATTGTATTTGGGACGATTTAATTTGGCGTCAAGGATTTAAGAATAATTGAATCAGAAAACAGAAAAGAGCTAAAATAAAGTATTTTCTTACAAGAGGATCCAAATTCACGGACATAAATAATTCGTCCAGTGCTTTAGGTGATCAATTTTTTAAGAAGAAACGTTATATTTTTAGATCTTTAACTTTTATAAATTTCCTATAAACGTTTGTGTCATCCATTTAATTTACTATCAATAAATATACGAATTAAGTACTGAACAGAGGTCGATAATAATCTTTTAACATAAAAGAGATTTAATAGGCACACGTCAAAATAATGTTTTTTGTTTTGTCATTGCCTTAGCTTTTTAGTTATCAATCATCGCCGTAACGCTCACGTGACGTAATTCATTATTTATTCAACATGCAATAAATGTACGCATCAAACCCCAATCTTGTTTTTATCTATCACCAACTGGAGTAGGAGCTCCACAACCCTCAACAAGCTAAATCCTACATATTTAATAAATCTATAATCGATTAAAAAATCCTTATTTATAAAATAAATCGGAACATTCAAATTTATATACACTCACCGTTCTGTTTCCAAGATTTCTAACTCTGCAGTTGAGTTGAGCAGTTTTTCCAACAAGGGCGGTGACATTTTTGGATGCAGTGGTGTCAAAGAAAGGTCCGCGGTCCAACGGTATGCCGTGACTCTCTGGTTCCTCCATGTCATGCTGGCCCAGATCTAAGACCTGCTGGCTTGGAGAAGCGCTGTATATCTGATTCCCTGAGGATTCTGTAAGAAAACAATTATATATTGCCAACAGGTGTTCATAACAAAAGGTGAAAGTTACTAATATTGTGAAAGATATATAAAAAGTAGTATTACGAGAGCGTTCATAAATTATAAATGTTAAAATTAAATTTTATTGAATCGTATAAATCCTTTGCACGTTAAATCAAAAACTCTATTTCCCATTTTCGTTTTGTCGCTATTGGGGATCACTTAATATAATTGGTGAAAGATGTTTAATTTTTTTTTTTTTATGAACTTTATTTATGCAATATTTTGATATCTTTCACTGTTTGCGAACTGAAAATAAATAAGTATTTTGAGTTTGTAAGTACTGGATTTCATTCCTTCAGGCCGTAATTTATATGTAGCACAGATGAAAAAAAATTTGAAGAAGGGAATGCGGATGTTCACGTATTTACATGACTCATGACCTATCATTGGTTAATTTAAGGGGCCACTTCACACCATTGAGTAACACTTACTATTCTGCCTATGTTTTAAAGATTCACGATGAAACACAAAAAAAATGAATTGCGATTCTTCTCAAACCTGGGAATTCTGTGCCGAAATTAACCCTTGTAATTAGGGTTTCTGGCCTGTTGTGGTGCAAAAAAAAACATCCATCTGTCTTAATTTTTTCCTGATGTTATTTTGCGGAGTTATTGAGATAAAACCTTTATTGAATGTGAATAGGATTAATCTGATTGAATTACTTCACCTACAGCCTACGCAAGGTCTAAAAATATTTTTTAGTTTTTATGCTATTTTTTCTACTAGTTCGTTAATAAATAAAAAATTAAGCTTCTTAATTTTTTAGTAGACAAACAGTGATTTCATAGTAACAATGACAAATTTAGAATCAAGTTGTGGTAAAAAAGGGTTCGAACCTAAGACCTCTGATATATGATTTCCCGACACTACTACGGGACTACAAACCAAAATCCGATGAAAATAAAATTTGTAAATTCTTCTAAAATACATTTATATAATATAAAATTAGGGTTTGAACTGATAGTAGCGTCGCAGTGAGTCACATATTGTTGACAAGTTCAACTAATTAGCGTCCACATCGCGAACCTTGGGCAATGGGATCACACTTATAACGGTGTGATCACAGCAGATAACGAGAGGATGTCGGCGAGTTTCTGGCGCCTCCAAACCAAAAGCAATCAGTTAGGGAAGGTAACCCTGACAGAAAAATCCACCAGAGAAATCGACGGGAAACAACTCTGGTCATATTTTCCCAGGAATCACCAGAGCGAGTACGCCAATAAGCAGTCGTCCGTACTGGCTGAGGAATATAGAAGTAGCGCGGGACAGAAATGTCACCGTTACAGAGAAGAATAATAAATATTTATTTGATCTCAAAATGTTTTTTTTTCACTAATAAAAACAAATCTTTTAACGATAAAAGTATTTTGAAAATAAAATGCCTATTATTCATTTAATCTTGTAATGTTCTTTTTACGGTTGATTTCAAAAGAAATACGCTGAATTTCTACGCATTAAAAGTTTTAAATTATAAAAATGTAAAATATTCGTAAATCTGTACTCGTTAATCTATAAACTATTTGAAAACATTGAGCAATTTGATTTTCTTATACTGTTTAAAAGGTCAATCGAAACATTTTCTCATGACGAAAAATTTGTGAACGTCCATCTATATCAGGAAAAAAAACTTAGATTACCCCTATCGTTTTTTAGTATCACCATCAAATGAAAATTGATTACTAGTCTTCTGAACCTCAAAAAGATCTAAGACCCTGTTTTTTGTAAAGATAGTCAAGCACTCATTTTTTTCATACATTTCTCATTTTATTATAATAGCAATTGACTAATTATTTTCACATGAAACCATCTCAAATATTTGAAAAATTATCAACGAGTTTCAAACTTAAATAGTCTTTTAAACAGTATTTTATTTTACATTTTATTATTACTTATATATTTGTTGTTAAAAAAATGACTTGAACATTGTTAAATTAACTTTATAAGTCCGTAAATAAATAAATCTTTAAAGGAGTTTTGGGTACAAAAATTCATACTATGGGAAAACCTTGTATGAAGATTTTGCTGAGTCCTCTCCTTCTTTAAGATAAAGTTGTCTCATATCCAGTACTTTTATGCACAGGAACAAATTTTCTGGCTTAGAGGGTGCCAAAATATGATTCTAAGAAATTATTATAAGCGGTTTTATGATTAATACCGCACAACCCCCCCCAGCCAACTATTCAAAATAAATGTTGTGTTTTCGCAACAATTTTTTTAGTTTCTTTTTGTATTGCTTTTTATGAGGTATTTTTAATTGCTTTAAACTTTTTTTTTTTCTTATTTTAAATTATTTTACTTTATACAGTTGTAATAATGATGGAAAAATCGAAACAATTTGTCCCATTCTCTATCTGTTGAATTTTGTAAAATAAAAAATAATATCTGAATACACCAAAATATTTTTCATAAATTTAATAAAATCAACTTTGTTTTTAACCACTTAATTAAAAAAAATCTACCAACCGGTTTCAAAACTATACAAGCTTCTTTATCAAGGTTTAATTAACTTATTAATTCTATCCAATTTTTTTAAATCAATGTTTACTGAATATTAGATATGGAGCTAATTAATCAAGTATTTTTGTCTTGTAAGGATGGAAAGCGTAATGTGAGATGGGTACAATCTTTAAAACTAAACAGGAGTGGACTAAAACATACGGGTTTTTTGATAAAAAAAAATCTTGTAACGAAAGCATTTTAAATTTTTATGCTGTCTTATTTTAAAATTTTATTTTCAACATGACACACTTTTAGCCCGTGTTTTTATTGAGATTTTGATTATTTCTTATCAGATGGTTTGCCAATTCAGAAAATGATATTATTATTTAGGCACCGTAGGTGTTTTTTTACTCTTATATTAAAGTATCTTTAAGTTCTTCCAATATAGATTGAAACGCAATCATTACAATTTAATTAGTACATACCAGATTTATTATATGTTGGGACATCTCCCATTACGCTTTCCGGATGTTAACAAGACAAAAATACTTGATTTATTGGCTCCATAGGTAATATTTAGTTGACATTGATAAAATGAAATAGGATATAATTCATTAGTTAACAAAAAAGTTTTTATAGCTTTGAACAATGGCAATAAAAAAAACAATGATGAAAAGAGAAATTTTAATTTATTTTATTATCAAAATCATAAAGTTAGTGCTTTAAGTATAAATTTTATAAGTATTTTTCGTTCGTAATTGTTTTTTATTTCACTCCAATAATTAAACTTCTTTACCGTAAGAAATTGTTTACCCTTCCATATTAGATTATCGTTCACTTGTAGCAGATGTACTAACAAACAAAACATAACAAGGCACCATCTGGTCAAAACAAATTAGCGGGAACTGAACAAAAATACCCCTAACTTCATTATTCATCCGAAATACGGAAACTTTTTGTCGTAAATAATGCTATTTATTCAGAAAAATAAAGCAGAAACGATTTTGTCGAGTGTGATACCTGAGGAGAAAATTTATTAAATTGGAGGGAATCAAATCAACGATTCCATTCGACATTTTTTGTACCCTGCGCAGAAATCGTACGGAAAATAACAAAAAATTTTCAGAAATTTCTTTTTTGATATTATTCTATGTGACACAAATATTTTCCTTTGATCCATTTATACAGACGGTGAGGCATTGTCATCCCTTGAAGAGGATCGTTCGACAATTGATTCGACACATGTAAGAAATATTCCTAAATATAAAGTATTTGTTTAATTTCTTTGTTATACGTTTTTTGACAACTTATAAGGGTGTTTGAAACCACAAAATAATTTTTTATATTCAGTACGTTCGAATTTATATTAAACGTGCGTTTTTTACCTATATTTTATTTTTGTTTCATTGATATTAACATTTTATTGTGATTTATCGCAATTTCATAGATCAGTGCTATACAAGCTCCTGACATAACTAGGACTTGTAAAGATCTATTTTTACGGGTCTTTTTGAACAGCTCTCGTCCTCCAAGCCTAAGTTTTTTTACAGCCTTGGCTACTGTGTGGAAGGCGAGAGTTCTTATTTTGCTAAACCTTCCCCCCTCTTTAGCCCAAATATGTAAAAAATCGAGCTATTGGGTGGGGGGTGAGCTCTTTAATATCCTCAGGTTAAACCAGTGGTCTCGTAAAGATGTAGTTTATTTTATGATGTAATGCATCACATTCACAAATTACATGTACAGGTGTTTATTCATCTGCACTGCAAAACCTACATTTAGACGTTTCGGAATGTTTTTAAAAAAAATAAATATTTGTTAATTTTTATAAACACATATTATTAACAAAGAGATATAATTACGAAAATACACTTTATAAAAATACATCTTAAAATTAAGCTATTTTATGAAAGGGAAAAATGCCCTCAAAGACTTCCGCGTCTGAGCGTGGGCCATTCCTTTTTTAATTATTAAAAAAATAATAGCATTTATATATGGTATGACATGAACATGAAAAAAAAAAGAAAAGAAAAACCAAATTAACATATAGATATTACAAAAACTTGATTTGAAATAAATCAGACCTTATAGTTCTATTTAAAATTCTTAACTCACTCTTTGATGCGCCTGAACTACTGAGCTTAGTAAAATTAAAAATCCCAACTAAAAACCTCAGACAAAACTTACTCTTTCATACCGATAACCATAGAACTAACTATGGTTTTCATTCCCCTATGCCCAGAATTCTTAGGTCTGCCAACAAACATACAATTCTTGATTTCTTTAATAACAAGTTGTCTTCTTTCAAACGATCACTGAATCAAATTCAATTATAAACACCTCTCTCCCGCTTCCACTCCCACAAAGTCTACCATAAACCATTGAGTCTTTCTATTTTTTTTATAATAATTTTCTAGGTATAAATGTGTCCATAAAAATGCCCATTGGGCGAATATATAAATAAATAAATTAATTTGTTTGCAGAATGCATTTATTTTTAATTTTAATTAATATTTTAAAGAATGTGTCTATCTGTTATTTCCATGCTGATCCAAGACCTCAAACCTACTTTAAAATGTACCAGTGATTATTGTGATTAATTCTAGCAAGGTGTTTGTTCAATCTGCAGTGCTCTCAGAGGACTTTAGTGATAACCCTTACTTTATTTCGGCTGAATTTTATTAGATCGAAGGCAAACCTTTACGAGTACCCCTTGATTAGTTCCTTCACGTGGTGCTGACCAGACTCATATAAGTCAATTAAATTTAATTGATCATTAAAATGATTGTGTGCTCCCTAGGTACATACAAGTCAATCATTAATTAAGATTATTAGAACGTTTTCTGGTGTTTTTAAATTTTTTGAATTTTTAAAAGTAAAATAGCAATATAAATGTCAAATAAATAAGTAGGCAAAAGTTTATAAGTATAATAATTTAACGTATCCAAAGGAAAAAAAAAGTTTTCTTCGAGATTGATTTTACTATTGTTAAATACGTCCTATCGCTAGGGAGCACTGAATCCGAGTGCCGTTTGGGTGATTTACCTTCGGTTTCTTGCCGGTCGCCACATTCCACGTGACTCCGCCCACTCTTGCATCATATTATGACTGGTACCCTAGCGACATCTTTTGAGTCGTAATTTTTACTAATACAATAAGTAAACCATAATTAATATGACTTATTTTTAAATTTTGTCGAAGAATTTGTTAACAAATTTCTTTGAGTACATTGATCTATCAACACGTAAAGAGTTTCAGTGCTATGAAATATTGTTAGTAGGAAGAAAATCTTTCTTGCCTTACTATGTAAGAATTCGTTTAGTCCACCAACAGTCTAATAAAGTCAGTCACGACAAAACCCAGTCACTTGTGAAAATTATAATTAAAAATTAAATAAAACTAAGTGAAGTATAATTAAACTCAATTATGTAGAAATCAGCCAGTATATAATTTAAAAAAAAACAGATATTGGTGTTATCAGATGCCGCAAGGTCAATTCTATATTCTCCTTAAAACTATGAATATAACAAAATATACATAATAATAATCACTTTCCAAAAATAATGTTGATTACAAAAACGGCATTTATCAGTTTGCAAAAAATACCCGCAACGCTAGGAAAATCTTACGGTGTAGAAGTTGATGGGAAAATTAATTTTTCCAGAAATCTACTTCTCTTTAATATATAAATTTAAATAAATACACAAGAATTTAAGTTTCATTAATTTATAAATTAAAAATAACTGTTATAAAAAATATGTTTTAATACGGACTGTCACCTCATACCTTCAAAATTTGAAAGAGATATTTTTTAATACTAGATCTAACTGTTTTCTGCAAATCCACACCTTAGGTTTTGTGGTCAACCAGACTTGAAACCATTAAAACGTGTCATTTTTTTTTTAATATAAAAAAAACGAATACATAGACTATTTATCATTTGCCATCGTAAAAAAATTATAATTGTTGTGTAGATTTAATTGTTCACTCTTTTCATAAAAATACCATTATCCTAGTTTCACTTTTCTGTGGCTGGATGCTTTCTGCATAACAACGTTCAATTAAACGTCGTTTTACATGATTTCGCTTAAAAAAAAAAAACATTAATTTTACAATGGGTTATACGAAAACTAAAATAATTATCCTATTCGTTACTAGAATGCCCTTCATCGCTCTTTTACTTACTAGGGGTATTTTATTTCAATTATTTATTGACAATTCTTGATGGAATTCCATTGTAATGATGTAATAACTTATACTAACATAAGAATTATTAATTTAAAAATACTTGGTACACTTCCACTTTTTTATAATATCAATAATTATAATATGATATATGAAAGTGTACCAAGTATTTTTAAATTAATAACTTATTTGTAAATATAAGTTATAAAATCTTTACTAGGCGTATAATATGTGTCATTATTTTATTTTTTTATTGATTTTTATACAAGAAAACCTATCCATTATCGTTCTTTTTTAGTGTATTTTTAAAGATACTGCGCAAACATATTCTCCATGTAAAAGTAGATATTATTTTTTTTATTATGACGATTCATGTTGATATACCTTTAAATACAAATAACTTAAACTTAAAATCCATTTGTCCTCTGAATTACTTGAGTAAATCTATGGCGTGTGATACGAATTAAGTTGTTTGAGTTCAATTGTACATTTCAAGGTCAAATTAAATGAATATTCATTGAATCACGTGTGTAAGGTGCTCTTGAGATATTATATTACGAAAATAGCGCTTTTCAAGTAATTCATAATAATAACAATAATTATATTGTTTGAAGTTTAAAGCTGAATAATTATAGCATGATAGTATTGGCCTTTCATAATAAATATTTAGTATTTGAGTACTATTATAACTTACATCTTACAAAAAATGAGTTTTAAGAAAAATGCTAAAAACGTCTGCAGCAACATTATTTTTATTTATTGTAGAAAATATTTTAGATTAACATTAATATTTAAGAAAAAAATATGACAGTTTTAAAAATGGATAATGTGAGTTGTGATTCGAAGTTTTGGTATATTGTGACTTTTTATGGTAATTACTAAAAAAATAAGGTTCTAATAATAGTGTTATATATTCTATTGAAGGAGATCCTTTAGCCCACTTTCTACCCTCAGCTGTTATAGAGTCTTGAAGGACTTTCTGTCAGCTGCACATAGAGGAACGCTATAATAAAGATTCCCAAGAAATACAAACTCTTTGCATTTTAAGTAGGGGAGGAGAATACATGGACAGGGGGAAATATGTCATCATCACCCCTCAAAATTCCCTCAATTCCTTTTTTCATTAAAAAAAATATACATATGTTTCAACAAACAATTTGCACAAATAAACGTATACAGATTTGCAAAAACAATTACTCGTAATAAACATAACTAACACAACAAACATATTAAAAAGCATTTATATTGTAAATAAAAGAACAGCCTTGAATAAAGGACTTCCTGGGTGATCAGAGGCAGAGGATCCGAATACCACCCCCGTAAGGGGAGGACAAAACAAGAGAATTTGTGCGTTCCGCTCGGAATAAAGCTCAGTCCCAACTGAATCAACATCCCACAGGAACAGTTCCCTGTCTCATCATATTTAACCCACCTAAGCATCCGTGCATCTGAGAGTAAAATTTGTAATGTTGGCCCTCAGATCCACATTCCACAAAGGGCGCAGCTCAATACCGAAAAATTCCATAAATGCGTATACATAAATCAGTACTCTCCTATCCTCACATGGCGTTTTAATGCTGCCTCTCTGGTCTATAAATGTTAGAGAAGAACTCCTGCAAGCACATGAAGAGTCTCAGACGCCACTGTCCGATATGCTTTTGTCAATGCTAGCAGAGGAACTCTCTGTCCACTTAGATTTGCTAGTCTGGCCACTCCGATGTCCAGACGTACCCATACCTGGGCAGCAAATTTACTAATACACTAACGATTTTAACTGAAAAGCGTGTGTAGGTCGGGGGTATGGGCTGGGCTGCTCCTTCGCAGCCGTGGTGTGTTATCGAGGACACTATCGTAGTAGGTAGGATTGGGTTTTTATATTTCGTGCGATACATAAGGTTGGTTGATAGGTCTTGATTAGTCTAGTCTTAATCTTCAATCTTAGGATGATACCAGGTTTTGAATAGGTTGATGCTTGGTTTTCGCGTTGAATGGTGGTGCTAGAAATAAAGCGAATTTATGAACGAAAAATTTTCTTTTGGGCTTCATAGGTTTGAATTATTTGGCCGGTGGAGTGGTGGTAACGATTTTGGTTCTCCTGATCGGACTTGTTTCTTCCAGTTTACTGACATGCTTATGAATTCACATACCCTATCGCCATCAGAATTGGGAAAATTAAATTGAGGGCAACAGACAAATTGACTGTACATACTTAGGTTACTCTAACAGTAATAAGGGTTTTGAAAGCAGTACATGATAATTTTTTGAAAAACGCATTTTTTTGTTAACAAAGAGTTTTTGAAAAAAAAACAAATTGAATGTTTACTAAAGCATAAAAAATAAGTTTTTCCAATGTGTGGATCTAAAAAGAGGCCACGCGACCTTTAAAACGAATCCGGGTAAGTGGGTGTAAAAACACCTTATTAAATCAATAATAATTTGCCGGCTTCGTGGTATAGTGATCAGCACGTTTATCTACGGTGCAAAAGGTCTCGGGTTTGATTCCTTAAATGGTTGACCTAAAATATATATTTAAAAATGCGTTTTTAAAATATTTCATAGTGCCTGGACTAGTACCTGAAGCGATAGACTGATGCGATTGGTGTATCAATGCAGTGCCCTATGCACCATAAGTGCGGAAAAGAAGTAATGAAGTATTGTGAAATCAAAATTTCATATCAACCATTTCGGGAATCGAACCCGAGACCTCTTGAGACCGAAATCATTACACCACGAGGCCGACGAAAAAAAACGCCTACACTAATTATTATATTTTTGTCCAAATTTTCTATTAAGGTCTTCTTCAAAGGATGCGTAATAATAAATTATCCATTCCACTCACCTACAGAGGGTAGGGACTGGGTATTCGGAAAGAAAAGGGGGAGTGATTGCTTTTAAACTTTTCCCAACTTCATTATTCATACGTTTAGCAGAAATCAGAACCGTTTCATAGCTTTTCCTTTTGGTTGCGAACTTAATCGAATTTAACGAGGAAGAATTTTCTCCAATCGCTTGTTCTGGAAAATTCTCGAACTAGATTGTAAAATGTCCAAATGTAAAATGACTTTTAAAGTGAATTCAATATTTAAGTGGTTTCTGTTATCTTATCAAAGTGACGATTCTACTTCAAATAATGTTCGCAAATCTTTAGAAATAAACTTTAATGGTTATAAGATCGGAATAAATTATTTTAAAAATAAAGTACCGCTAAAAATATCGAAAATTAAATCGCAATTCGATTTCCGAAAATCTCAAATAGGGTTATCATATTTATACAGAGACAGATAACATGGAATAGAATGAAATATGTAACATATTACAACAGAGATGAAGACAACTTTTCATATATATGTCTCAGGAAACTCGATCTTTTGACATTTTCGAAGGGATGTCCGATGAAAAATACAGCCTGTATAAAAATAATACCCTGTATATGAAAGAGAACTAGAACCCTGGACATGTGTTTTTGACTCGATAAGGAATCGAGTAGATATAAGTCTGCCTCGTTGTGGTTGACGCCGCCGTCTACTATTCTTGTAGTCCGGGGTTCCATTCCTAGCTGGGGACTTGAAATGTTGATGTTCGAGGCTTTTTGAACTGCAATCTTTTAGTCTTCCTGTTTGATACCTGAAGCGTAAAACAAATCACCTTACCTTCATGTAACAGATGATCGAACTATGTTTCATTTGGTTCACCAATGCACCAATGGGTGTGGAAAGGAGGATGATGATGTATATATACACCATATACAGTGTGTAACATTTATTTAGTAATTTATTAAAATTCTGATAACCATTTATAGACTTTCTTATGTCCACTGAATTCAAAACATAATAGAGTTTCATTTAGAAGGAAGGTTATTTTTGAAAATGTAACTACCTTTACTACCACAACACAGTAAATTAAATTTATATAAAAATAATTAATTTAAACTTTTGTTCTTCTATTGTTCCCCAGGCTTACAAAAGCTTGTAATTAATTTTTATACGACCAGAAAATCAAGCTAACTGTTAATTTTTCAATCAAAATTACATGTTTAATTAAAATCAAACTGTTAATATAATTAATCAAGTAACATTATTTTAGAATATTTCAAATAATATAATTTCATCAATTTGAAGTATTTCGTGGTTCATAGTAAATAATTTCGCTTAAAAAATTTCAGAGTCACAACCATTATTGTTGCCAACTATTTTAAACTGTGTTTTTTATCTCCTTGGACACGTAATAAGTTTTTATAAATGTAAAATATATGCATAAAAACGCCATTTGACGTCTCTGGGCTTCTATTTGTACGGCACCCAATTTCCTTGCTTTTGAATTATTTTTACTTCTTCTAAACGTTTGTCACTGTTGTGTGATGATTTTCTTATGATTCTGGATCCGACATAGGTCTTTACTGACTAATGCTTCCAATTCTTTGTCTTCAAACATTTTTGGTGGACCAACACGTTTTTTATCTTCAACATCAAAATCATTATTACTAAAATGTCCAAACCAATCTCCGCATGCTGTTTCCGAAGGAACATGGGTGCCGTAAGTCTTCACAAGAATTTTATGTACTTCAACTATTGATTTTTAAAAAAAGTAATGCAGTAAAATTACTATTAAATTTTTCAATTACTTTTAAAAAAATACCATATTATCTTTAACAGAATGTCTTAATTTTACAAAAAAATATTATAACTGTCCATTATTTATTATAGGAGCAAAAATTCATTAACATTTTCTTGTATACCCACGAACAGGTCATGTCTTTGTGGGATTTTTTTGTTTACTTTTTTTACTATTAATATGTATTTCATTGTTATGTAATTATGCTTTATTTTTTTAATACTCTGTTTTATCATTTGTGTTTATTGTAAAAAAACAAAAAAATATATATATATTACCCGAAAATATTCTATTTTTAGCACGAAATTCGACACGTTTAACGATATGATTAAATGTGTTGTTTATACTTCGGCGAAAAATGAAGCCTAAATTTTGTTATTTATATCACAGTTTTTTTTTACTCCCTTGCAAAATAGCAATTCCAGACATACTACACTACTTCTGGGGGTGCGATATATATTTTTTTTAAATTTCTTCAAAAAATGTTTTTATTTAGTTTGGCTTGAAGTATTTCTTTCAAATTGATATATGCAAATCTCTTAGAATAATCCTGTGTGATTTTTGTACAGGCTTATGGCTAGTGCATCTTCATAAAACATTATTAAGGAGCTTATTCTGATTATTATTTGAAGTCTAGTGATTTACATCAAACATAACGAGCGTTATACCTTGGTCGGGCAGTAAACCGACCCGACCGCAGCCCAACTACGTCTCGAAGTAATAAACTTAAACTCGCCATTATTGTCAATTTTCCGAGTAGGTACTGTTAAATTCAACCCCCACGGCCGACCAAGGTGAACTTCAAGAGATTATAGCGGGAAATTTAGAGAGCTTTAATTAGTGATGCGAAAAACCGGTTATAATATCGAATATTTTAATCGCATTATTTAATCGATAAATTCGAATAATTTTCAAACAAAAGTTTAAAGTTCAAACATATTCACATTTTAGTATGCTCCAGTCAATTTTTTATAATACATCTCCATTTATAAACGGGCTTTGCCATGTTATAGGAAAAAGAAACAGTTTGTTGTATACAGCAATTACAATTCACTGTCTCATGACCTAAAAAATATACAAAACATATACGTACTTTAAAAAACACCCAAAAAAAACAGTTCTTATAGCCCGTGTGACGAGTGATATGTGATGTAATTTTATCGACTTTTTATTAAAACTATTGTGTCATAAGATATTATATCCCCTCTTACCAGTACTTTTGCTGATTGGGAATATTTCGTACAAATGAAATATATAATGTAATGTAATATGTAAAGTTAGAAGATGCATTGTGTGATAAATAAATAATTCTAATCTAATATATATGGAGACAAACACCAGAGCACACTCCATTTTCATGTTTAAATGCACTAGTGCAGGTCTAGGTTTTCTAATGATAAAAATGAATGTGTAAGCAAAGGAAAATATGAGTAGTTTTTTTTTATTACTATTTTCTTATTGACTATCAAACTAAGGCAAATAAAAAAAGTATTTGTTTATGCATCGTATTTATTTTTTAAATTACTTCGCTTGTAACAAGTCCCAGTTAGTGAGATCTATTAATTGGTTGGTTGGCTTCCCGGAAACGGGAAATCTATCAAAACACTGTATCGTCGGTTGATTCGGAAGAACTTTTTACGTAATTCAAAGTAGATTTTTTTAATGCATTTTCGAGGTATTTTGCTGCAAAAATAAATCTTTTAATTTTTACCGCGTGTATGAAAACATTTTTTTATCAAGTTTTCCATAGCACTGAACTTCCTTATGAATTTCTAAATGAATAAATTAAAGACGTTGCATTGTGAATTTACTTAAGGAAACATTTAAAACGTTACTATCTTTTTATCATCATTATGTCCCTATCTGCACTCAGTGGTGCATAGGGCGCTACATTGGAAAACCAAGTGCAGAGTTTTAGGGTTAGGTGATAAATCCTTCATGTCAGGCGCCAGTTCAGTATCAAAGGAATATTGCAGTTAATAAAACTTCAAAATGAGTATTACATGTTCACCTTGCCAGGAATGAATTTAGAACCTTTAAAATAATACGCGAATGCACCAACCACTACACTATGAGGCGCAGTTATCTCCACTCGGGTTTTCTTTTCAGCATTTTTATCTGAGACTAGGATTCTGTTTCTATTTTATACACAGGATTGCATTTTTCATCCGCCTGGGGCCAGAGAATTTCGAAACAGAAGTAAAGAAATCTAAGATAAATATTTTTCTTTCCTTCACATTATTGCACTCATTTTTAATATTTTATGTACATTTTGTACTTGTTTAAACTGTTTTTAATATATTTTGAACTCGACAGTATTTTAAATTGTCATAGTAAATGTTTGTAGACGAAAACTGGAGTTCACCACCTCCTAAGGAGTTATTGAAATTTGCACATTATGACAGGGATGAAGAATGAGAAAATGTTAAATTACGCTCATTTACATTTATGTCCTATTGAAAATCAACAGATGGATAATTTGCAGAAATATGGATGTTCAAACATAGTCAAAATGATGAGTGTTACGTATTGTGTAAATTGGACAATTAAACTAGCTAGTTACATTGGCATGTCGAAATATTTTATATGCACCCTTATTAAGAAATAAATAGCACTGCTTGCTTGGTAAATATTTTGTTAAGAACTTCACTCGTAGAATGTTATTTGTGTACTGATAATATCATGTTTTTCCGGCGCTCACACGTATAATTATTGTTACGTGGAGTGCACTAGAAAATGGAAAGGACAAGTAAAAAGATATCGATTAGGTTAAGCTTTGGTTTAAATAATGTTTAAAATGTTATTATCTTTTCTTCTTCAATGAAAACTCTCAAACTAATAACAAATCAATAGAGTTCCTGAAACAGTTGTTATTACCTTACACGTGACTTTTTAATAAAATTATTCATATTTTAAAGAAATATACAGGTATTTAAAATTTAATGTAAAAGATTACGGGAATTTGCTCTAAAACAAACAAACTAGCAAGAAATAAAAATATAAAGTTTTCTGTGTTATGCAGACTAACAACATAGGCAAAAAAAAACAGAGAACAATTTATTTATTTATTTATGGTTTATTAAATTATTTCATAACATCTTTAGAACAAATATAAACTTTTATTTTATTTTATTTATTTCTTCAGGTAACTCATGTACAGCTTCAATCCCTTGTAAAATGAGTTTTTAGATTCTGTTTTTCTCCTCATTGGTAATTGTATCTTTTTTTTGTCCCTTGATTCATATGAATGACATTGTTGGTTAAATTTTATTATTGTTTTTATTTATTCATCTTAATTATTTTATGTATAAAAATTGCAAAATTATATTTTATTTTTCGCTTTACTGTGAGCAAGCCGATTTCTTTGTGCATTCTTTTTACTTTAGAATAGATATTTCTTTTGAGTATAATCCTCATCGCCTTATTTTGAAGAATTTGTATGTTTGAAGTTTCTCCTTCATTACATAAAAAAAAGAATGGAAGAACTGTAATGTGTGGTCATATTATTTTTTTATATATGGGAATACTACTTTTATATAATATATTACATTTCGTACTCTTCCCATGAATGAATTTTTTTTTGATTTTTTTTTTGTTAAATATAGAGAATGTGTTTTGAAATTCAAATATCCATCCAAGTAGACCCCGAGATACTTTATTACGTCCACATAATTTATATTCAAATAATCAATTTTAATAATAAAACCGTAGGGTATAATTTTTTCCCAATATTCATATATGTTCAACATAAACACATACATTTCTCTATAAAACACACAGTTTTCCCTGAAGATGGCTCCTGCAATGGTAGCCGAAACGTCGGATCAAATCCAACATACACGGTATCACCCAAAAAAGATACATAATATTGATAACAGTGACCGTGAAAACCTTCGCACCTATTTAATATATTTTGTTTTTGATATATTTAATTTTAATTTATTTACTTTCAACCATTTCGGTATATTTCCTAAATTGTAATTATTTTTATTATTACTGTATCATAACTATTTTCTGATATGTAAACTAGCGCATCATCTGCAAAAAAGTTGGATTTTATAATATTTTAGAGATTTACCGATCTCATTTATGTATATGATAAACAATATGGGGCCCTAGCACAATTAGGTATTCAGGAATACTAGATATTGCCGTTTTTTTTAATTTTGGTAAGTGAACGAATCTATTTTTTTGTGTATATTTGAACAAACACCCGGATTAAATAGCTGAAAACCGATTATTCCAAGACCGACTAAGAACGAAGTCTTCCGTTCGAGACTTGAGACTCAAGACATTTTCAACATCTAGACTCCCGAGATGCTAGTATTGAAATTTGAAGACCAGCAGTACGATTTTAAACGCTCTCTAGGGGGTAGAGAATGCATTGTTTTGTATGAAATTAACATTCTAATTCAAAAATACAACGATAAAAATATCATTATAAATAATATAATATTAAAAATGAGGGTAGAATTTTGCAATCTCTCAAAAGTGTGCCATCCTGTGATTCATTTACTACATGTATATTTTTTAAACATAAATTATCGTTAAAATTGAATAACCTCGAAGTCTAGAAGAGTCTGAAAATTTAGAGACAAGTCTCCGAGTTTCAACTTAGTTTTAAGACTCAAATTTATGTTGAAACTGGGAGCTCCACTAAAAACCAATCAGTTATCTTCATCACTCCATTTAGTATGTGAATTATTTGAAAAAAAATCATAACCGCTTAACTCTGCAATGCCCAATGTAGACGATTTGAAAAAACCAATAATCGGTCTATGAAAGTGATTTCAAACATTGGCGACTTATTTATTATATTGTATAAATACTATCCATTATAATGTATTTTTGAAAGTCGCCACCAGGTTTAAATTTTTCGATAAAATTTAGAACAAAAAGTCTGTAAAAATCGTATTCTGTCAAAAGTGTAATTTAGCTTTAGTTCAAAGGGTGATTTTTTTATATTTATAAAGATTTGAAGTTTGGTTCCGAAATTTTCATTATTTTATATAAGATGTTCATAAGAATAGTTACTTTTTGTTTTTCTTATACTCTTGTATTTTAAACTTTCAATGCTTGATGAAGCATATTGTCCACTCAAACTAAAATTTAAAATTAAAACTGAAAAAAAAAAACATTTTTTTCCCCAGTATTTGCATCAAAAAACATACGTCAAAATACGTTTTTAGTAAGTATTAGAACAATTAGGCATCGAAAGCTTAAGATCCACAGTTTTGTTTATCAGTTAACATCGAAAGTATCGATTTAATATTCGACGAGATATGGTTATGAATGCACAACACTAGCTTTAGTTTTAAAGGTCTGTTAATGTCTTAACCTGTCCTAACAAGCTTAAATATTTCATTTTGTTGTATGTTTTTTAGTTTAAACTGTGATGGTCATAATTGAATTTACGAAATAGAATTTCAGAAAATGAAAACTGTTTACTCCATACCAGTATGTTGCAATTGTATTCAATTGAATGTTTTACAGTACTTACACAATAAGCTTTTGTCAAATTTACAGAACAGATGGTCAATTAATTATTTTCAAAAGAAAAACTTTTTGTGATCTCGTGGTGTAATGGTCAGCGCGTTTGCCTACCATGCATGAGGTTTTAGGATTTTATCTCGACATGGTTGATACGAAATATTTATTTACAAGGGTAATTTTACACAAGAATATTTCATAGTCCCTGTAAGACTGATTATCTTACCTTCACGTAAAAAAATAGTCAAGGTTTATTCTTATTATTAATTTGTTCAAAATTACACCCTTTTAATATTTATGAACTTATTAAAGCTTTTTAGGCTATGCCCGTGTCAAGCCATAAAATTTAACAGTAAAAAAACACATGGTAAAATTAATTTAATTAATTTATGACATGTGTTTGCAATAGAATAACAATCCAGAAAAACAAGGTATAAATAATAAATAGTAAGAAACAATTTTATTAAGAAGACAGTATAAAAAACTAATCAGATATAAATATTCAAATAAAAAGTATAAAAATTTTGATCTTTACAGAATAAAATAAACAAAATATAACTATCATTGAAATCAATAGAAAAATATATATACTTGAAATTATTATTGAGAAATGGTTTCTAGAAACTCACTCTATACTATAGTAAGAAATGGAGGTTATAAATAATATACCAAATAACAGTGAGTACTGAATTTAATAAAACAAAAATACAAAGTGAAGTTCCATAAAAATATCAAGATAAAAATAAAAAAAAAGTATGGAATGATGCATGATATGGGTCTTAAAATAAATGCAAAAAAGACTAAAATTATGCATGTCAGATCCCCTCATGTACCAGCACTGAATCAAATTAATATAGTCTCTCATAGTTTTAACTGTTTTCATAATGATATTGTCATATTATGTAACTGTGAACAAAATGGTGTAGTTATGTGTATTTAATATGTGAATTTGGGCATTACTATTGATATTTTTATTAATTGGATAAACATATTACCAAATTGTGGTAAAGATTAACGACAGTTATGGGCAGCATGATAATAATAAAATATTTTGTACCAATAAAAACATTAAGATTTATTTATCAATCATTAGCAGAATCAATTATTAGGTACGGTATTACCAGTTGGGGCCTTTCTTGTAAAACCAACATTTAAAAATTTCAATCTTTACAAACCTTGGCTCTAAAATTAATTTACAGACCACCTAGAATTGATAAAGAAGAGGTACCTTTTTAAAAAGCAAGGGTGCCTGTCTGTAAATGCTATTCTATAGCTCAAATTTGTTACTAGATACCGATTTGATAGTAACTACCAGAAAATGTATTTTCATTCACATAATGCAAGGCTAGCATAACGTGAATGCTTGTCAGTGCCGAGGTTTGTAAACAAGTATGGCCAAAGAACACTTCATTATACAATTACTAAAATTAAAAATAGGATTTCTAAGATGATTTTAAAAGAAAATGTTGACAAAGCTTTTAAGAAAAAAACTAATTGAATGGCTAATATGTAACAAAGCTTTATGTTGATTATTATTTTATGTCATCTATTTCAATTTTTGTAAATAAATTTTGTGTGAAAAATAGTTATGCTTTAAGTTTTTAATAATGTTTATATTACTTTTCAAATTTATATAATTTCTCTAACGTTTCTCTTTGTAAGGGAAAAATAAGAAACCTGCTGACAAGCCGGTTTCGCAGTTTAGTGGGTTTCATTATTTTTCCTTCTATATTTTCTTTTCGTGTTTTACCTTCTTTAATAAAAATATATACAAAAAAGAAGTTAAGCAGATAAGTCATTTTTTGCTAATCTCGAACAATCAATGGGAGAACGAAACCAAGATTTCGTATATTTGAGTTGAGTATTAGCAGTCCAAAGTGCAATTGTCTTATGTGCACAATACCGGTTTACCGGCGTCTACTAGAAAGTGACCGAAAAACAATTTTCAAATACCTTTTTTAATTTAATTTCTCTGCCACTGCCTCAAAAAATCTTAAAACTCTTCTTAAGAAACTCTTAGGAAATAAAAGTTTAAAAACTTAAAGACAAATTTGAATGAACATTACATAACGAAACAGATAATGACTACACTAACCAGATGACACACAGTATAACTTAACCTTAAAATATGTAACCTTAACAGGTTTGTGAAATTATTTATTTATTTAAATCTTAAAATAGGGCACACATATCATACATATTGTTATGTGTGTTCTAATAATAACATTGCAAATATATTTAATTTATAAATTGTTTATCACATATGTCTTGACCATTATTTTAAATTTTGATATGTTTTTTTCTTCATAAATATTTTTTTCCATTTCGTAATACTTTTTAATTGCTTTAAATAAAATTGAGTTTTGTGACTTTGCCTTTTTCCTAAATGGAAGTCTAATTTTGTTCTTTTCTCTAGTATTGTGATTGTGTTCATGCTGGTTCCGATCAATTTTTTTCCAAAATTCTGTTTTTTTATAATTTTATGAACAAATATCATTGTATTGTAAAATATTCTTTGTTTATATATTAATAATTTCATTTCATTTACCATCGACTTTACCCTCGTATATCTGTTTTTTTTCAAAATGATTCTAAAGGCTTTATTTTGTAATACAGTTAGTTTATCTATGTTTTCTTTGTTTGATAAAAATAAAATGCTACTACAGTAGTTAACGTGTGGTTTAATAATTGCTTTGTAAATAGTTTTGCAGGAGTCCTTATCAATAAATCTTCTGATCCTTCCCAAAATTGATATTTTTTTTGCAATCTTATTTATTACCATCTTAGCGTTTTGGTGAAATGTAAGTTTTGAATCCAACATTACACCTAAATATTTAATTTCAGTGACTTCATTAAGTTTTTCATTTTCTATTACAATTATGAATTAAAAATAATAGAGAAATTCTTATTTTCAATTAATCATGTAATTAAAATGCTTCTTAAATGTATGAATCATTGAAAATAAACAAAGGATAATTAATGAAATTATTTTGAACTTACGAATAACATGCATTTACCTACTAAATCATAATTTTAGTAAGGCGGGAATAAAAATGGGTTGATAACTCTTAAGTCGCTACAGTATTATATTCAAGAAGAGACATGAAATGTTGAGCCTTAAGTTTACAGAGAACACAGGGTACTCGTATTCTGTGAGCAGTTTAATCCACGTGTGAGAGACAACACGTGTCATAAGGAAGAACCACTCCGGAAACGGAAGGGACGCAATTCCTTTTACGGAAATTTTAAAAGACTTTTTGAATTACGTTTTTCGTGAAAAAGGAATTGCTTGGTTTCCAGTTTTTACCAAATTGCGTTACAAAAAAAATATTTTTTTAAGCCTAAATAAATTTAAAAAAAAATTTAATTCCGTAAAATACCGCAAAGCCAAATAATATCTCCGAAAAAAGGCCTGTAAGAGTTATTTTGAAAAAGATGAAAAAATCTTTTTTATCCATCAATACGTGATGTTGCTTAGTGTGTGTATTATGTAGATATAAATGGGTTGTGTCATTCAGCCAATTAATTTTGAAATTTCTGCTACCCTTAAACAAATTACCACTATATATATAGATATATATATAGATATATATATAGATTTTAGCTTTTGTATTGTTACAATACAAATAACATATAGAAGTAAGTATACAGAGATAAATTAAATAAATATTGATATTGTATTTTAACTGTGAAAGAACTTTAATTATAATAATAAAAATACGTATTAAGTTTTATTCCACTTTTATTTATAATTTTTTTACCAGTGACCATATTTCGTCGTGACCGACATTGTCTGATAAAAATGTAAAATACATGAAATAATAAATAAAAGCTCCGAATCAATCGACAAAACAAAAAAATCAAATAACCGAGTAATTGCACTATCATTACTGATTATTGGCACCCTTAATTTGATGTAATTATTTTGGTTTGCGTGAGTTCTCGCAATTTATATAAAATTCTCAAATTTCCCAGAGTATTTTTTCCCGGGCAAAAATAACAAGTATTTATTGCTATTAATAACAAAGGTTTTCTGCTACATTTTTGTAATTGCAGCCTTGAATAAGAAAAGGATAAACGGAGGCTCGAAAGGAGATCGTGCGACGGAACAAAGGAAGGGAGGATGCAATATAATGCCTACAAGTATTTTGCTAATGTAAAGAAAGCTTTGTGAAAGGGTGAAAAACGTATTGAATGGGTGAGGATTACGCTATTTACATTTTGAAAAGCCTTTTCCATAGGTGCAGAGGAAAGTTTTAAGATCAAAATCTAATTGGAAAAAGAACAATATTTTTAGTTTGTAAAAATTTTTGTGTACAAACACTGGATTTCTCACCCCATAGAGAGTTTTAAAGATTAATATGTTATTACAACAGGTATATGGAAAATTAATAAAAATAAAATACGAAAGTGTAGTCATTTAAAGGGCTTGTCGTCTATCATTTGCTAGTTTAAGTCAACCACCTTATACACTAAGTAATATTCAACATTTTGCATTTATTTCAACATCTGAACTGTGGTAAAAGAAAATTAATTACAAATCTCTTCTTACTTACATTAGTCGTGTATTTAGTAACAGAAAATATATTTTTAATAGCAATTAGCAAATAAGATAATATTTAAATAAATAAATGTACATTTAACATTACCGTTATAAGCTAAGACTTCAATTTCATAGGCCACCCTTTCAAATAAACATAATTTTGAATCCTAATTTGATAAGTCACTCTTCCTTTTCGGAGTGAGATGTTCATTCAACCCCTAACGGGCTTTCACGTAAAACCTTCAAGTGTGTTAGGCTCTACAGCATGTCAGTTGACCTAGCACAGAATAAGAAAAACAGTTAGTTTTCGTTTCTAAATAATTTATGAGATCCCTCGAAGAGTGTAAATGTGTTAGATATTGTACATATAAAAGATTTCATATCATATTTAAAAAAATGAAGTATCAATATTTAAACACTTTACTCTCTTATAATTTTCTAACTCAGTAAATGTTTAACATCTCCTTTTACATTTTTTTATTCTTCATTCAACCATTCAGCATTTTAAAAAGGGGGTACTGATATTGTTTTCCTAATTCTTGTATAATAAACATATAATTTGCTTTTTTTATGTTAATTTTTGCTTCCTTTTTATCATTCTTGCGATTCAATCCGACGTCAATCCAAGTAATTCATTTTTGTTAAAATCATTTTTGATAATATTTTCATCCGTTTTCGGGAAACTTCGCCGTATAATTAAATACTCGTTTACCGAGTATGAGATTATATTTTTTTAATCCAAAATCTTGCAGTACTGAACTTTCTTCTTGTGTTGCGGTACACAAACTTGATGTATGTTATCAGCAAATACGATATTTCGCATAAGCGATCGCAAACATCTTCGTTCGGTTAAACGTGTGTGCAACCCTCAGATCATAAGCGTGATATTCAGAATTCAATGTAAAACGAGTATTACATTGTGAAATACTTACAGAAGATAATCCAACGGAAAACCATTCTTTAAGCTTTGTTATGGAATGACGGAAGATAAAATTTAAGCTCTTTTATTTCCTGAATTATTATCTCAATAATGAAATTTGAATTAATTATATTCAACATGAAAATGGGGTATTTTCACAAATGAGGAACGTTGAAAGTATTTAATGTATTTAGAAATAATTTTTAAGATCCTAGTGATAAAACTGTCCATATTAAAACATCGACTTTCATTAAAAATTTCGGGATTAAAAACAAATACTCACAAATTGGCTGGCATTCAAAAAAAATATTTATATATTTTTTTAATATCGGAGTTGCTTTATTATTTACCTCGCTTATAATAAACAAGGTTCATAAGTCAAAAGTGGATTTTTCCGCAATTAAATTTCTCTAAGTGTATCTTGGCGTGTATCTGGCGACCCAGAACGGGTAGAAGAAGTGTCGGCAGGCCTCAGACAAGGTGGTCTGATGACATAAGACGAGTTGCAGGAAGTGGTTGGATGCGGTTGGCTCAGGATACGGAAATATGGAGACTAAAGGGGGAGGCCTATGTTCAACATTGGACAAGAGACGGCTGATGATGATGAAGTGTATCTTAACTCAGATCAAGAGGGATATACTAATGTAGGCCAATCAGGAACTTCTAAGTATTTGCTCATGTGGAGAGGAAACCACATAGAACTTTTCAGGGGAAGCCGGCCTGTTGGCAATAGTCAACAAGCCTTTCGTTCCACTAGAGGAGTGTTCGGAATTTTGTTCCCTACTTTGGTTTATTTTACCAATTGCCTGCACTATATTAATCATGTATGATACTACCTCTCATGTGAGTTTTTTATTACCTACCACCGATAGGATGTCGCATAGATCTTCACCCAGGCCTTTGCATCGCGCCTTCATTTGATTTCTTTGAAAGCTGAAAAAGGGTCAATGGATCAGCTGGTTAGGGACATCTTGAAGAGTTTTATCATCGCATGGGCACCTGTTGATCTCGGAGAGCTTGAAGCGGTGCAAATTGGAGTCACTTCACTTTGACGTTACGCACTCCGAGTGCGCAACTAACAAATGTTGCGTTCAATTAAAAAAAATATATTATGCGGTAGCATAAAACATGCCGTTTTTTTTCCATAGGACGCAAAACATCTCGTTTTCAGGAAATTTAAAATATGGGTATCTAAACCATTATCGAAAAATAATCCGATGTCACACGGAAAAAAAACTAATACTATTACCATTGTGTTGTTTAGCTCATTTACAAATATTAAAATTAATATATTTTTTTAAACTTGCAAAGACCCTATTCTGATAAAGCCATCATTATAATGCCCTATTCTGATCGTGCCAACTCTAACGTATGGAAGCGAAGTATTGAATTGGAAAAATAATGATGAAAGTAGGTTCAATGCTGTCGAAATGCGATCTCTCGGGCAAATCTGTGGTAAAACGATGTATGATAGGTGCAAGAATGTCAAGATCCGTGAACTATATAAGACTGAGACTTACATTATCGACAGAATCAAGAAAGGGGTGCTGCGTTGGTTTGGACATGTAGAGCGAATGGACAGCGAAATAACGGCTAAAATGATCTACGATGCGAATGTTAATGGATGTTGAGTACGAGGAAGACCGAGAAAGACATGGCACGATCAAGTCCAAGTATTTGAAGATGAACATGTCAAGAGTAGGAATAATCGGCGTGTGTGCATGAGGAGATGTATGAATGTAGAAGAAGCGAGATCTGTAATCAAAGTTAGAGTGATATGGCGTTCTATCCTCTCTGCCTAACCTTACGGAGAAACGGCGTGATGGTTTGTTGCTGTTGTATTTAAACTTTTTAGTAAGTTTTAGATACGGTTTCCGACAAATTCAGTAGGGGAGTTTTTTTTAAATATACGTGATGTACTCGTAAATGATGCGTGAAAATATTGATGCAAAAAAAAATACTAATACAGCAATAAGGGAGTTCAGGAAGTTGAAATAAGAATCAATTTTTTTTTGCGGTACAGATTAGAGCATTTAATTTTAACGCGAAGTTTCTTGAAATTGTATAAAAAAAATAATAAAAATGAACTACTTTAAACTACATCACAAGTTCCATAGACTAAACTAAAATCTTAAAGTCTTGTTATATGTTGTGATAGATTCCCAGTTTCTGTTAGATATTTTTTTCAATATTAAGTAGCTACGGAGCTCAATTTTTAAATATCAGAAAAACTCGCCGACGAGAATTGACAAAGAAAATCGTAGCGACGATAAAAAAAAATGGAAAATTTTGAAAGTACACTAAAAAAAAAAAAAACACAACTTTCTTTCTGTCGTTGTTTAAGTACCAATTTGGTGCGGTTAATGTTAAAAAGTGGAAGAAAAAAAAATATCACTAACAACATTTTAATATTAAAACCTTCTTTTATGGGGTTGCGCGTGTAACGTTAGATTTCACTAAATTAGTTTTATACCAATCTAAATATGTTGCAACAGAGAGGGAAAACATTTTCGAAAAGAAATTTGTAAATATAGTCTTTGAAATATTGAGATCATAAAGTTTAACTTGCTGTTCAAATAAAATCATTAAATACAAAGTAAGCAATTGTGTTAGAGGAATATTTCGCTTATTAAATAAACCAAAAACACATAAATAGTCATACGTAAAAAACCCTGTATAAAGAATAAGAGAATGAAATTTATTTGTTTAGAAAAGTCTTTATATAGTATTTGAAACCTTGTGTAAAATAGCGTTAAATTCATTAGATTTTTCTAAGCATTTCTCTGTTATTAATGATCCCCCTTTGACACCGTTTAACTTTCTGTGAACTTAAAATTGCTTAACCGATTAGAAATGAAAGTGGAATACAAACCACTGAGATTTGTCTCAAGGTACAGACGATGCCGGTAAATCACTTTGATCTGTGATCCCGAGTCATCTACACATTTCCTTTTAATTGGAAGGCGCTGCACAAAGGAGCGGCTTGCAATCAAAGGGAGCCGAAGAAGAAAAAATGCGAACAAAAAATAAAGGAGTCAGAATAAAACTACCTAGAAAAGTCGTTTGAACGGAATGCGAGAGATGGCGCCGGGGTCCGCGTCGCGTCTTTTAACTTCTTCGAGCCCACGGCTATTATTGAGTTAGTAAGTAAAGGTGCGTTTTTTTTTGTAGTGTTTACCAATCTAATAAAAATTTTATATCATTTTTTAAAAATTGAATTCTCATGGGCCTCTAGCGATAATTTAAAATTCACATTGGATTACGCATCCAATCAAGCAGCAACAAAAAAAAAAATAGTTTTCATAGGGGCACACGGTATGATGCATAAGTGTAAAAATTTCATAATTGTTTTTTCACCACGAGCACATTGAACAGAAAAATCAGCTTTCGTAGGAGTTTTTCTTCTTTTGGTGTAAATGTGAATGAAAATCTTATGGTTCGTTGTCGGCGTCATCTTAGATTTCGCCGTGACCAATATTTGTGTGCTTTCGAGGGCTTCGTGTGCAAAAATGGAAACCAAATATTCAAAGGTATTACTGAATAATGCATTTTGTCAATTACTAGAAATATTTTTTTCGCAAGTGGAGGGTGGGTTGCGAAATAATGGGACAGCGCTGCGCGTGGTGGTCAAAATTTGGGCTTGTGTGGGTTCGCATTTTTCTCTAATTTTCATATATCCACTGCTGGATATAGGCGTTTTTAAACTCTTTACACTCATCTTTGACTTGACCCCTTTACGTTGAGGCACCACCATTTATCTGGACGATATCGTTTGTTCATCGCCTTGATGGCTTTCTGACACTTATTTTACATTTGTCCAAGGCTTCTACTTCAATATTCTTGCCATCCATCTAGATTCTCCCTACCTAGCTATATTTCTGGCCTATTGTCACATTAGTTTTACCACAACAGTTAGATAATTAAAATGATGATTTAAGCGTATACGCACATTTGTTCTGACATTTTGGCAGCCATACATTATGATGTTCTAGCATAAATATTTCATTATGACTAGCTTCAACCCCACAAAAATCTTTCTGTCAAACAATAATCAATTGTAAGTTGGTTTGCGATAAAATATTGTTAATATTTAAAGTATTAACTTTGTGGTCAAACATTTTAGTAAATGTTATTAATATTTGTACATAAACACTTACTGACTTTTCTTTGTCTATTGGTTTTGAGACGTACCTGTTTCTTTGTCAGGACACCAATTGAATGTTGTTATGCAGAAAAGAGGAAGTAATTTTGTGAAGAGATTGAATAATAATTTACCATACGATTTGAATGTTTTTGACTTTTACAAACGATAAACAACGAATAAATTAGTTTTTTTAATAAAACAAACCAGAATGCAATTTTGCATTTGACCAGTTTTAATGATTTTCAAAGATTTATCTAGTGCTGTGGGTGTTTTCTGCAATTTGAGAAATGCCGTTTTTGCAATCGACACCATTTTCAGAAGGTGATTAATCCAGTTTTTTGTATGAAAGCGGTCTGGCTGTGCACCCAATAGCATCAAAATTTAATTTTTCCAAAACTGTGGACTAATTGCTTTCTGCATTACTACGTTCAATTAAATCAACATGCAAAACCCACTATACACCTTCACCATAGTTGATTCACAAAAATACTAAACGCGACATATATTTTCATAAGCACATACACTGATTAGGACAAATATAAACTGATAAGTTATGAAAATATGTTATGTTGTGGGTGAAACAGTTGGAAAAAAGGGAAGAGATGTAAGGAGGGGCGTCAGTTTAATAGAAATGGGGTGACTATAACTTTTTTCAACTATTTCTCACACAACATAAAATATGTTCATAACGTAATCAGTGCATGTTTGTCTTAATCAACGCATGTCCTTTTTGAAATGCAAGCAATGCAATAAATCTATGCAATTCATAAAAACCTGCTGACGAGTTGTATGTATGCAACTCAGCAGGACTTAATTTAAGACTATTTTGTAAATATTTTCGAAAAAAAAAAGTCCTATTGGTTTTGTATTTTTGTGTAATAACGATGGTGAGAGTGTAAAGTAAGTTTGGAATGATGGTTTGATTGGTGTCCCGATGAAGAGACGGGTACGTCTCGAAACCGGTAGACACAGAAAAGTCGGTAAGTGGTTATATACAAATATTTAATCACATTTCTCTTAGTAATATTTTAGGTCACTACCTGGTTAGTGAAAAAAAAAATTGTTAGCATAAAACCACGTGAATCATGTAAGTGATACCAAGGGCCCAAATAGGTTAAAATCTTTTCCCCCTATAAAAATATTCCTTCGCATTTTCGTCTTGCTCGGTGTAGCCAGTTATTCGACCGTGGCTTGTCTTTGTTCCTCTGGGTGGTCTTAGATGTAAATTTTCCGTGCGAAGATGAGAACCGGGTAATGGACCATTTTAGGGTTATTTTGGGAGCAGTGATACATTGCGGATATAATTTTGCGATATTCTTAACATCAGTTTCGTTTTTCAGGAAAAAGAAATTGTTTCATTTTTTATGAATTCCCGAAAAAAAACAAAGTATTTGTATTTTCAGTCTTAGATAATCGTGTTCAGGACAGTTCTTCTTGGACCAGTTGTTTGGTATTATTCCATTTTCAATAATCTTCTTAACTTCATTTCACTTTACTTCATTTCCTTTCCGCACCTAATGGTGCATAGGGCATTGCATTGGTTCACCATCCTGTGGTCTTGTCCCTTTCCCCTTCTCTATGATTACCGAATGGAGCTTCTCGCTACTATCCCTGGCCCTGTTATAGGTCCTGTCGGATATACAGATCTGGTGGCTTCTAAAAAGAATTTCAAGGCTTTTTAAAAGTTTTGTAATCATTTCGGCGAATTGATCATGTCCAATCAATTTAATCCCAGTCACTGAAGAATTCACTTCCCTCTCTTCTCAATCCAATGAAGTACATATTATGTACTTCTGGATTACTTTCTTTCAGCACAAAGATGCTAAGGCTACCAGATTTCAGAGAGCTCCTTCAGGCAGCTTTTTTCGTCTGACAACGAGCAAATTTTCCGTGTATGTGGGCACCGCCAAGGAGACTTATGTCCGCAGATGCGGTGTGCGGTATGTGGTGGGTAAGCTGCATTGGTTCACCAATCGCAGCTTGTCTTGATCATTTTTGTTACATGTAGGTAATATGATCAGTCTTATGTTTCAGGAGCAAGTCTGGGGACTATGAAATATTAATTTCATGTGAACCATGCCGGAAATCAAACCCGAAACCTCTTGCGTGATAAGCAAATGCACTGACAACTAAACCACGAGGCCGACAACTTATTATCAGCATATTTTTTTCTGTTATTTTAAATTCCCGCGCAAACCGTTAATTGCATTGTCCACGCCCCTTATACGTCATGATTTGGTTTAATTTTGAATTTTTTTTTTGCCCGTTTCAATTTAAATATAACATCGTCACGAATCTTAACGTTACAGTTGTCATGGCCAAACAAGGCGTGTTTTTGTAAAGACGTATTTCTTAACAATTTTATTATTAAAATCACGCTTGAAAACATTTATCTACCATATCAAAATTTATTTTTTTAAATACAGTTAATAGTTTTTAATCCATTCCACATGTTTGAAATGGTCTTCGTAGTATGACATACTTCCCTATTTTATTATGAATAAGTTTTCAATACGTGTGTCACTTATTTATAATTTGGATTTGGCCGGGTTTGCAAGTAATACCCTCAATTTATCGAAGGCCCCAGATGCATGAAATAGAGTGGAGAAGTTTAGTTTTATAGTCATAAAGCTTAGTTCGGTTCAAAAGTTTAGGGTGCAAATCCCTACTTTTTTATTTGCAATAGATGAGATAAGTTGAGGCCCTGAGTTCGATTTCCGATTAGTTCTATGTTAAATATTTATTTGAAAGGTGATTTTAACTGCAATATTTCAGTTGCTGGCTTGGTGCGTAAGGGGTGAAAGTGATCATCTAAGTTCTTGGCTAAGATTAAATATTGCTTCAAGGGGGCATGCGGTGGGAACAAACTTTTATGAATATGTATTTGAATCAATACTGTGCAAAAAATACTGATTATGCCTAACTTAAATCAACGTTTCGTATTCCCGTTTTCCGCACCCTGATAATGAAACGATTTTTTTTTTGTAGAAAAAGTATCAGAATGACATTTTCTGTGTGCGTTTTAATTTTGGGTTTATCGAAAAAAAAAATTATTTATTCCTGCAAATATAAATATTATAGAAAAATAATAACGTATCCCCAACTCTATGAGGCCAAGAGCCATGCGTTGAGTTGGGACACAACATAATGAAAAGTGGAAGCATGCATTTTATTAAAGAATACTAAAAATAAAAAATATGAAAATAAGATACTTTTAAATAAATATCTGGACAACACGCTTAGTAGTATATAAATCTATGCAGTAAATGTCTCGCAGCAATATTCTGCAATGGTCTCTTGCTTGAAAACTGCTTTCATTTTGGCGAACTTAATATGTTCATCCAGGACATTAAACACCCTTGGGATCACAATTTTTTTTTTTCTAAAATTCTGCCATTAATTTGTATATTAAATAGACTTCATTAACTCGGCAATAGTTATTTCCAAGTATCTGATATATTTAGTGTAGGGTATTGTTCCTATGGAACAAAACTATTGAACTTTTTCAAAGATGGTGAATGGTAATTATATTTATTTATTCATGCATTTCATGTTATATATATACAGTTTTTTGTTCACTTTGCCTAGCTGTTTGAAACAGTAATTATGATTTTCTTGTTGTATTACTGTAGAATATTTTATTATTTAAACTTTCTACTGAATATGCTGTATAATTTTTAAGTTAATTTTTTAAAATATAAATCTTGTATATAAATCTTCGGTATTAGGAAATTTATGTTTTTAAAAAAAACAAAATATGTTAGTTTTAAAAATGTTTGTAAAAGACAGATTTGCCGTTTATATTAATAAAATAAAATTTCACACATCCAAAAACGCAGATATAATTGAGCGTTTTTCAGGTTATTGCATGGTTCAAGTAATTGTCAAAAATAATCGAAAAATAAAACGATAGGGATGGGATGCCAATTGAAAATATTTATGGTGCGTAAAAAAACGAATACCTTAGTGCCATACTCTAGGGATGAAATACGGGAAGCATTTGTATGAAGAAAAGTAAGACCGCGACTTTTCTTAAGACGTGATAACTATAAAACATGGATTGTTATACGTGAGATATTTTTTCTTTGTCATGAAATATGAAAAATACAGTTCTGTGTATGAAATAGAATTAAAATCCTGGACCAGTAATTTTGACTGTGAAAAATAAAAATCCTGAAAAAGGAAATCTAGTGGAGAATAAGTTCACCTCATGTGTTGTAATTGGCGCATTCGTCTACTATTCTCGAGGTCTTGGGTTCGATCCCTGGGAGAATGGATGCAAAATCTTGATTTCAAAAGTTGTTTAAAAAGAAATAGTTCATTTTTTAAGGACTGGCACCAGAGGCGTAGGACTGATTATTTTACTATTTTGTAACAGAAAAAAATGCACCTATTTTGGTTTACCAATTTAGTGCCCTATGCACCCCGGTTGCGTGAAAAGACATGATAATGGTTCTGATTAGTTTATTTATTGAACAAAATATTCATAAAAATAAAACGTTTGGAATTCGAATCAAACAATATTTGCAATAAATCTCGAAAATACCACGAAAAAAGTTTTTATTTAATTACAAAAAAGTAGGTCAAAACGAAATCAAATAAAGAAAAACCGTTGCTTTCGTTTCCCCACTAACTTTATTTATAAATTTAATAAACTGATTGAAAAGTTGCCAAATAATGAAGATTGAATCCCCCACCGCACCGATACAATGAGCATCAATCACTATGTCAATAATAACACCAAGGCATTCCGTGGAAAAATATAACAGTGAAAGGGAGATATGACTGGCTCACAGCAGTAGTGAGATATCGCTCAAAATAGCACTCTCACAGAACAAAGAAAGTACAAATACTAATTTCAGGGTGAGTTGACCGACAACATTTATTTTAATAAACCAAGTTAACTAATCGTATGGTTCTTTAGTAATATTGTTTTTTGTAATATACACGAAATCAAGATGATAAGCATAATGCTTCGACGCCAGTCTAGAGCCGTTAGCACAAAAGTTGCAGACTTTATCTTCACTAGCCTTGTTTCCTCTTTCAAACGTCTCCATTCCTTCCTATCACCCACTTTGATCATCTATGTTTTGCCAACTATCGAGGCAATGTCACCGACCAATCTTTTTTATGGTCTTACATCACTCTTTCTGTTTGCCCATGTTCTCCATTTTATTATTCTGGGTCTTCACCCGCCATTATTTTGACTCGCCAAGTAGCCAGCCCTCTTCGATTTGAATTTTGCTGCACGATCCATGATATCTGCGACTCCAGTTAGGCGCCTTATTTCTTCATTCCTTAATCTGTCTTTTAACATACACCGAGCATTGGACATTCCATTGATCATTGCGTGCATTAAAGTTTCTGGCTACTTTTCTGTGTCACAGAAATGGTTTCTAGTCATTGACACCGTCATTAAACACGATTCATAGACTTTTTTTAACTTGTTGATTTTATGAACCAAAATCTTTAAAAAAAGTAACAGACTATTCGTTTTTATTCAGACAAAACGAGTATAAGATTCATCATATGTCGCCGTTCAGACAAAAGTTACAACCCTAAAAATAACATTTTTAAGTTAAATATGCAATTCGAAGAGTAAAATTATGTAATTTAAGAGGCAAACGTCATCAAGACTACTTAGTTTAGAAAACGTTACGTAAATCCAATTTTTTTGTTTATCACTGCGTGACATTCAACTAAATCTTAACAAGCACTCAATTCAGATAAAGTTTGTTATGAGTTAAGGCAAGTTTGATATGTTTTTAGTACCCCAGTTTTTTTCCTACAAACAAAACTTTGTTTGTGTTTCAAAATTAAAATAATGAAACATCTTTAGGTGTTGTTATTTTTTGAATAAAATTTGTATAAGCACAACATTATTTGATTTCCTTCTCTGACACTTTTGGCTCGCATTGTCGTAGAAAACAAGTAAATGTTACTCAACCAAATTTTTGCTATCTGTATTAAAATCTTCTGGATATTTGTACATGTATCAAAAAAAAGATTCGCTAATATAATTTGATATAAAAAAAACCTCCAAAGCACAAAAATCTAATATTTTGTTGGTTTTCAAACTTTCGCATTACGATTTTTCAAAATATTATTGGGTAAGTGACTTTCCTTAAACGGTGACGATATATTGATAGCATAAGTGAAATAAGTTCGTTGATTTTTACGGTAGCGTTTATTGATATATGTGTTTTTTTTTATAATTCCAGGTTGGACTTGTTTCGTCATTTTCGCTATCGTTGCGGAAACAATCTTCATTGAAAACTTTACATTTTGTAGAAAAAGGGGCCTTTGTTTTAGTAGCTCTTACCGTGTCACAGTAAGTAGTATATTAAACTCGAGAAGGCAGAATACACTATTATTTTTCCGAAACAGCTGAAACTATTTTACAAAAAAAAACTTTTTCTGTAAGGAAAAACTAATAAGGAAAGTATTAATTCACAAATGTAACTGCTTAGAGAAACTGTTTCTAATCTATTGGATATGTACAATTTTATTTTGTTTGAGGAGGCCATAAGCGAACAGCCGTTCTCTAAAATGTTATTCAAAATTTGTTTCTCAGAACAGTTTTATTTATGAAATGGTTACTGTTACTACCAATCTGTTTAAATAGCCGAAATGTCCGTCTGTAATTCAAATAAAAAAATGACACTAAATCTCACCTTCACTTAAAGGGGTTTCAGCTTTTTTACTTCACCAAGGTCAACCAAGATTAAGTTAATAATAAATGTTCAAGTATAAGCTGAACGGTAAACGTTAGACACTGTATTAAATTATTATTTTAATCAGTCAAGGACAGGTTTGAGGCTTTTAAAATGATGTCAATTTTTGTTTAAAAACACGTCAATTATAATGAAAACATTTTTTATATCTTTGCATTCCTGTCACAAAATTAAAAAAAAAGATCAAGCGTGAAGAATTACGCCACGTTGGCACGTTTGATTGCAATGCTTGAGTTCCTGGGTTCAATACCCGACAGAGTGGATATAAAATATCAGTTTTAAAGGTGGTCTTACATTGAATTATTTCATAATTATATTTAAGTGTCGTATGGTACATTAAAATAAATAAATAAATCATATTCAAACACCTGAAATCTAAGACTAATACCATCATAATTCCCTTTCCGCACCTAATGGTGCATTGGTACACCAATCGCAGCGTATCTTGATCTTTTTTGTTACATAAAGGTAAGATGATCAGTCTTACGCTTCAAGTACCAGTCCAGGGATTACAAAATATTATAATGTGAAAATACCCCTCTAAATAAATATTTCATATCAACCATGTCGGAAATCGAACCCGAGACCTATGCATGGTAGGCAAACGCGCTGATTATAACACAACGATGCCGATAACTACGACAACGACTAATAACCTGAAGTCAAAAAATATTTAGGATACATTGCAACTGGAGTATTAATTTAGCGCTTTGTGCACCACAGGGTGCAGACAGGAAAATGATGATGACGTCTCAAATTTTAAAATTTTAGAAATATCTCACTGGAGTTATAAGCTTGAGATATGAAATAAACCTCGATCGAGCCGAAATCCGCTACCTTTGAGAAGACACAAAAGTAATAAGACATCTATCAAAGTATGGAGAAAGAAAGACAAGTTCAGAAGGTGAAGTGTAGAACTATTCCCCTAAGAATCTGATGTAAGACGTACGAGTATATTCGAAAAAAAGATCGTACTATTGCTACTGTCGTAGATTTCGCAATCCGCCTTACCAATGGACCGCCAGTTATCGTACGTGTCATCTAAAACTAAAAAAAAATATATTTAAAACAAAATAAAAAATAGCTGGTGGACCACTGCCCAAGAGAACGGCTCCCGATCAAGATTAAATCAATGATCTAGATGAAGTCGCGGATTCTAAATTTTACTTTGATTGAAACGCGTCACATTATACACTCTAATATGTTTAAAAATTAAAATTAGAAATCAATCCAATCCAAGTGTTTTATTGTGGATACCTTACCAAATATTTTGATTTTGACCATATTTCATATAGAATATGTTTTTAGACTCATTTGATTGATATACAATAGGGAAATATCACATACTACGAATAGCGATAAAATATATGAAATGGATTTAGTATAATTAGTTGTATTTTTAAAATCAGTATGGATATTGTTGAGACATGTTTTCATACATAAATGTAAAAAAGAAATTGAATAAAAATACGTTGCTAAAAAAACACAACACGCCTTGGTAGTTGTGACGTCGAAATTCGTGACAATGTCCTCCATAAATTTGAATCGGCAAGAACAAATAAACATGAATCGTGGCGTATTAGGGGCGTAGCCGATGGAATGACCGTTTTTGCGGAAATTAAAAATTACAAATTATCGTTTATGTAAGGTATTAATAATAAGCAAAACCAATTTTTTTAACCCTACAGTATTTCACCATTACTACTTAATTTTTTTTTTTTTAAGTGATATTCCCCTATTACAATAGAAAACTAGAAGGCTGAAAAAAGACTCACATTTAACCAATCTTAAACGGAACAACTATGGATGGCTTCAGCCAGACGACATAATTTGATTCAGGATACGGCACTACCCGATGTAAGAAGTACCGCTTTACCCACCGTTAATCTACTGGGAGTCTTCCTTATTTCGGACCTTTCTCTTGACGCTCAAATAAGTAGAACGATAAGTTCATGTTTCTACCAGCTGAGACAAATTAAATGAAATTCTGGTCGATGCCTATCCAGAATCGACTATCGTAATGGTATCTATTTATCACTCCACTACTTTGGGAATAACCCTGGCTACATTGGCTACGACAGAGGTCACAGAAGTTTGTGGTCGCAGAACCTAGCAGAAGTGCCAAACTGTGAGAGTAAATTGATGTTACGGAAAAAGCTTAAATCTCACCTGTTCTGTAAATCATTTGAATAAATCCACAGCATGTTTTGACGAAAAAGATTGTTTTACTTAAATAGCGAATTAAAATATTACACTTTATTTTATTTTATTATTGTTATCAAAAACATTTTTCACTTTGTGGTATGACATTTTACACTTATTTGTTTATAAATTTGGATAAAACACTTAATTTTTTTAATTACACTTCGACCGGTTTCGAGGTTACTACCTTATCGTCAGGAATTTAACTAACTTATAATTACACGCGTTACTATTTATATACTAAAATATTTTATGAAAGAGACAGAAAATTGAAAGAAAGAGAGAAAAAGAAGATAAAATAAATCATCAAAAACTTCAAATAATAAATAATCAATTAAATTTAACTTTGAGTCCTCTTTTAAAACTATTTCCGTTATGATTTATTTTATCTTCTATCTCTCTCTTTCTTTCAATTTTCTGTCTCTTTCATACAATATTTTTTTTTATAAAGCAATGCGTGTAGTTATAAGTTAGTTAAATTCCTGACGATGAGGTAGTAACCTCGAAACCGGTCGAAGTGTAATTAAAAAAATTAAGTGTTTTATACAAATAAATGTTTATTTTATTTATTTACAAAATCACTTTGTGAAGCGCCCCTATGAAATTATTTTTGCGAAAATGGCGATGTATGAGTTATGTATAATAATAAATATATATTATTGAATTTTGTTAGAAAACTTTGAGATATAAGTGGACTTGTTTCATTTGAGTATTATAAAATATAGCATCCAGCGGTAAAAATCGGAAAAATTCCAAAAAAATTGACTTGGTTTGTTTTCCTTGTATGCTCACGTTATATTATCTGATTAAATACAGACAAAATATTTAACAATAATTTTCCGAATTTATTTCCAAGTTAATTTTTGACAAATTAACAAAGGTTGGCCTCTTGGTGTAATGGCCAGCGTGTTTACCCGCCATTCTAGAGGTCTAAGGTTCAATTCCTGACATGGTTGAAATAAAATATTTATTTAAAAGGGTATTTACTAATACAGTGCTCTATGCACCACTGGGTGCGGAAAGGGAATGATGATGGAAATTATGAATTTACTCAATTAGAATAATTTTTTTTTTTAAATTTTATTTTACCTCGTTTTCCTTGACTCTCTTTTTATTTTGTATATTTTTTATTAAACCGTGATTATCCCTTATCACACTTGTCGCTGGGCTCGACATAAATGCACACATTTTCGCAAATTTGTTAAGTGCCTACTTTTAAATAATGTAGGTCAGTGTTCACTTTGCGTAGCGCTGTACATCAAATTAAATTGTGTATTTCATACGTGGTAATTAATTCGAAATATATGCTAATTTTACTTTAGACCAAAACACGAGCAAAAATTAGTGTGGGGTTTGACCCGCTATACCCAGTTGAATAATTTAATAAGGAAGGTATGAGCAAGATTTTTCATATATTTAATCGCTCTCTTTTCCGCGCCGTCAGCCTCCGAACTAATGCGTGACGTTTCATCTTAATACCTCTTGATTGTAAATTATTCATTCCATTGTAAACTCAGTGAAAAATAAATTTCAAGTAATTCAATCTTCATCATTTTACTTTCATGACCTTCATAGTTCTAAAAAACTAAAATTATTTTTTTTTTTAATTCTCAGATTCATTAACTTCAAACATAATTTTACAGATAAACAGATAGACCGTAGTTTGGCGTTCAACCACTTAGCCCCATCCCCTTCCTAAATCCTCCCTCACACATTTTGGCACAAATCGCTTACCATTATTAACCTTATTTTAGTGCATGTTTAAACATAGTGGTGTTTGCATCCTTATTAACTCTGCATGTTATTGATTTATTTTTTCTTAAATACTATGCATACTACGGTTACGGTAAAAGTGTTTTGCATGATGGTGTAATGAGTGTCCTGACGAAGAGACGGGTGCGTCTCGAAACCGGTAGACATTAAAAGTTGTTATCTAGTTAAGTACTTATATTTACTTACATTAATCATAGTTTATTACTTAACCTTTTAAACTTGTCGTCCGACCGATAGCGATTCTCTTAACTAAGCAAGTGATGATTTTTGCTGGAAGACTAAAAATATAGATTAGTTTTCCTCCATCTCCATGTCGTTAACAGTTCTTGACGATAAGATTAAACAGTCCTTGAACTAAATTAAATTTTTATGGTGGCAATGTTTTTACAGGTTTGCTTTGATATGTTATTAGGGTAGCATCTAGCCACTGAATGTAGTCGTTCGCATTCAAAACTGACAGCTATGTCAAAATTAAATTTGACTTCAAAGTTCATATATTTTTCTGTCGTATTTTTATTAAGCTTTTATAAAAAAAATTGGTGATCAAAACTATAATATAATTAATCAAATTGTAATTAAACCAACAATTTCTTGGTGGAGCAATATTTTAGTCACATTTAATCAGCAGATAAGTATACCACGGGGTGCTAGATTAGTCTGTCCATACCGATGTACCTACCCAAAACTTGAAGGTAGAGGTTAGATATTGTATCTTCGTAATTGCTAGAGATAATTTATATTCAACTATAGAGACATGGCAAAGGTATGGAACTTCCCATCGTAATCGCAACCCTGAGAAGCTTGCTTGTTTAAACATTATTAGGCCGGGTAATTCATTATTACCAAACGTGCGCAAGAAAAGCAAGCAAAAGAAAAAATCATAAAATGCTGTGAACAAAATCACGCACCCACAAAATTTTACTTTAAATAAGATTTCGTTCCTCTTTATATTAATCTCATATGAAATTTTTGTCTCTAAAAACACACACATTCTGCAGTTTACGGCAAGTCGTCGCTAAGTTATAGTACTCTAAAAACTGGGTTAAATGAACCAAAAACATTTTGAAATCACCGATTATCTAAATTCAATTTTGTATTCTTTTTAGTCCGTGCCCAGATAAAGAATACAGTTCTGTTTGTTAAAGATAACAAGAATGAATGTCGAAATAAAGCTGGCGGCCTTGTAGTAAAATAGATTTGACGATATCCTCACCTATGGTTGATTCCGGGTTCGATTTCCGATGAAATCAGAAATATTAGTTGTGATTTTGCTCAGGCCTGGATGTTTTGTAATGTAATTAACCACTGTTTTTGGGCTTTTCGACACCCCTTTCACTGTCAGTGTACCTCAGTATATATAGTAAATTTGTTTGTGACCATCAATCTAATTTTTTCAAACCGGGAGAAACAAGTCTGATCGCAAGAACCAGAGACGTTGCCACCCCTCCACCGGCCATTCTGTAACAGTTCATACAAAGTCACCATTGTAAGTTATTTTGCCCGGTTCAAAGACACCCTGATTCAGACGGTCGTTTAAAATTAAAACCTTTTACATGTTTTAAAGAAAATAATAACTAATAAATCCATTATATTCCGAGAAGCATCTAATTCGTTGAAAGGATTAAATGTTCATTTTAAAAATCGTCAATCTTTTATAAACAAAGAATATGGATTAACAAATTACAACAGGGATGGAGAATACCTTAAATAGGGGAATATGGACGTCTAGGCAGTTACAAGCGTTTTACTTATGACCTGTCATTGGCTAGTTTTAGTGGTCACTTTACACACTGTGTAATATTCACCATTTTGCCTTTGTTTGAACATCCATATTTCTTCAATTCTTCCAAATGTTGATTTTAGTGAAATTAAAGAGCTAAAACCTTTATTGTTGTGAAGAGATTCATCTGACCAAATTATTTCACATACTAGGCAACGCCTGAAAACAATTTTTCTATTTATAAACTTCTTCTTTGACAATATTTGAGTTTGTCCAAATGTTCGTAGACCATTGTTCGTAGAGTATTAAAATGAAACCGACTGGTCCAAAAAGACGTTTAAAAATTTAAAAATTGTTTTCAGGCGTTGCCTAGTATGTGAAATAATTCAGTCAGATGAATCTCTTTACTGCAATAAAGGTTTCAGTCAGCTCATTAACTTCACTTTAATCAACGAATGGAAGAATTGAAGAAATATGGATGTTCAAACATAGGCAAAATAGTGAATGTTGCACAGCATGTAAAGTGGCCACTTAAAGTAGCTAATGACAGGTCATAAGCCCCGTAAATGCATAGACTTCCATATTACATTATTTAAGGTATTCTCCATCCCTGTTGTAATTTGTTAATCTTAACGACTCCCAGTAAAATCCAGTCTTTTGTCTACGAACATTTGGACAAACTGAAATATTGTAAAGAATATGGAAATAAAAAAAATGAAGTTGGCAGTTCATTTCAGTTCATCAGCAGTTTATCCGCAATGCCATACAAATCTAAAAAGAGGCCACAAGAATAAAACGGATTCTTGTATCTGGTGGGGACTTTCGATGTAATTGGGTCCCTGTGGTTATAGAATTGTTCGTCAGGTGACCGTTCTTACATAAGTCATAGGTACTGTGGTGTCTTTTCGCAGTACGCCGACCATCTGATAAATAAAGGATGTGTGAATTCATAACCGTATCGAAGATGGTCTTAAGTTCAAAAACCTCTCCCTTGGCAACCGGCAACCCTCAAAATCTACCGCTGCGGCCATTTGTAAGAATCATATCGTCTTTTGACAGCCTTATAAATAATTCATGGTGAAGCAAAACTTACTCAGTAACCTGTCACTCCGGTATTAACATACATATTTTGGTTCACCACAATCGAATACCCTTCGAGAAGCATGTGTTAGGGAGTGATAAACTCACTTCGACATTTTATGTTACATTTCTCGCATTATAAAAATAACAGGAACGAGACATTTGATATCTAGAATCGATATATCTAATCACTTAAATAAAATCAAACGATAACATTTTTGTTAAGTTCCTAATGCAATTTATTTTAAAAAATACAATACGTCGACTTGTATACATACAAATTGCACATAATTAACTCGTATCTCAAATACTATTACTATGAATATTACCACAAATTATTTTGTAATCTTCTAGTAAACACTTAATATATAAGAAAACATTTATAAAACATATTTATGTATATTTATCATCATCATTCCATGCCCGTCCCCTAGTTAGAGCATATGGTGTCCACGAAGATCCTTCACGAATCTCTGTCGGATGCCCTGTGCTCAAAAGAAGAAGACTCTCTTCTTTGGTGAAATACTCGTACGTGTCAAATAAAAAAGGCTTGTTTGACTCTCAAAAAAGTTAAAGATACTAAACGCCCATGTATCTCAGACAAAAGCATCTCGTAGTTCTGACATGAACTGCCGACTAACAGTGAGCAGTGGACGTCCAGGACGTCGAAAAACTGATGCCTTGTAAAGTAGGCAAGCGTGGTTAAGGCTCTCAGGAGGCATCCGCAGTACAAGGCCATGCCAACCGTATCGCCTCCGCTTGATGACAGTTGTCACCCAAGTTTGCTGAGTTTGTTTTCTTATTACATCATTCTGCACAAAGTCAAACTACCGCACACCCAAGATTCTCCTTAAGACACCTTTTCTCATAACTCGGTATTTTGCTGTTTTGGGCCATAGTGAGGTGCCACGATGCCATAGAGGAGAATTATATTTTATCATTTAGGTATATTAGAAAGTTTTAAATCGCATATACTGTCCATCAGGATCTTAGAAAATGACAAAATATTAAATACCTTGAGCCAAATTTAAAAAACATTTTAAAATAAACGTTTTTTAAATATGTCTCAGAAAGAGACGTCATCTAATTATATCATTAAGCATGACCCAGATATAATTTTAAAATAAGATGAAAAGAGCAATTTATTACTTGGCCATCATTTTGAAACCTAGTGTAACCTCAAGTTACCACACAATGACGCGAGGGAGTTTTTTCACACAGTATGTTAAAGGTTGATAATGACAGAGACTTCAACAAAACTCTCTAGAGAAAAAAAAATGTTCAGTATTCGTAACAAATATTTTATCAAACACAAAATATTTTTGTTGAGTTTTGTTTGTCTACATAAAATGTTAAAAATTGAAATTTTGTTTCAGAAATTTCCTAGAAACTACTCGCAAAAATCTCACACGGATCAAATATTAGAGATATTTTACTTTGATAGGTAAGCGAATTAATATCTTATTGTTTGTTCTCGGTGTTATGTATGGTTTTGCCGCGACCAATGTTGGTCTAGACTGCCTGTTTTATCAACTACTGGAAATAGTTTGTCGCAAGTGAAGGGTGGGTTGCAAAATAACGTCACAGCACTGCGCGTAAGGAACTAAATTTGGGCTTGTGTGAGCACGGCGCTCGCTCAGTTCAGTTGTATTTCCGGAACAAATTAGTCAATTTTAGTAATCGAGGTGTCTATGAAGATGCAAGTCGCAGATTTCAATAATACAAATATAATAAAATTAACCTTGGAAAGCGGAATATACACATTTAAAACCATTTGTACTAAGGAGTTTGATCAATAAAAATGTTGTGTTTTGAGTATTTTTTTTTATTTCATTGCACATTTCCATCTGAAAGACAAAACGAAAAATACCTCCAAATAACAAGAGTTTGCGTATGGAATTTTAAATTCAACATTAGTCCCCGTATTTTTTTTTAATATAGCTGTGCTCAAAAAAAAGAATTTGCGAATAATCACCAATTTTTGCCGGTCCTTTTTTTTGTTGGTTGGAAGATTGAACGGCTTTAAAATACACGCATCAGGATTTTTTTTTAGTTTTACGGAACATGATCTAACGATTATTGTGGTTCGAAATTAGAAAGCGCAAATACTATCACTCCTCAATTTTATTCACTGTATTTTATATTCCTAACGCTCCTATATATATATACCTTCTTGAAAAATCGCAAAGCTCATCAGTTCACGGTTAACCCTTTTGTTATAATTTTCAAAGCACCCTCTTAATACCTATCCACAATTTCTCTTTCTTCTCTTACTCACATTGTGTCCATGCGGCTTTACTATGGAATCATCTCCCATCCACTATCAAATATGTTTCTATGGAATATCTATTTAAATCACGTCTGATAAAAAATCTCCGTTCACATCCTAAATCTATACTCCTTTTCTTTTTTCTCTTTATTCCTTTTCCCCATTGTAAACTGGTAAAATGTAATACAATAAAGATTAAATACAAATATATTAATTTATATTTCTGTGTCATTAATTTATTTCTTACATTTTCTATTGAATACGTTTTGAAACTAAGTAATACGTTTTTTTTTGTTTAAAGAATAAACCGCTAAGTCTCTAATTTGAAGCTTGTCAGCAGGTGGAATAGAGGGGATATGGAAGAAGGTAATAAAACATACGCCACAATATTCAGACCAATTAAAAAAATATATTTCTTGGATTTTCTTCTCTCAACTGGAGGGAATCAAACCCGCGACGTCAGTTTCACAGTTGGCAGTCTAACCAACTGCGCCACTGGCGCCAGATGTTCAAACAAAATGCTAAAGGCATAATGATTAAAGTTACACAGTGTGTAAAGTGGCCACTTAAACCAGCCAATGGCAAGTCAAAAACCCTGTAAATGTCTAGACTTTCATATTTCCTTCTTTTAGGTATTATTTATCTCTGTTGTAATTTGTTTTTTTAATGTGAATAACACTTTTTTTATTTTTTTTATAACATTTTATTTATTACAGCAATTTACAAGTTATTATTTTTACAATAAATTAATTAAGTAGTACAAATTACTTTAGATTTATTGATTGCTTGGAAAAAATGCCATTTGGCAATAACTCAGTAAATGTTCAATTTATTATATAATATACTATCTACAAAAAGCTTTTAGTAATAAGCTAGCAAAAGTGCCTTAATTTTGTAAATAAAAGTAAATGAAATACAGAAACAAAATTATTCATATATTTTTGAAAAGAGTATACAGATATAAAAAAACAATATGAAGAAAAATTGTAACATACCCTGATAATACTAGCCAAATACTTGTCATAAGCCGAGTTAGTGCAAACACATGCGTAATATCTTTTTTGGTGAAATACGTGTCAAACAAAAAGGCTTGTTTGACTCACAAAAAAAATTAAGATAATGAACGCTTATGTATCTCAGATTTTTCTGACAAAAGCATTTTGTCCTGTTGCCATGCGAAATTGAAATTTTATAAATTTGCCTCCTTCCTTACCGAGGTCATCTTGGAAGGAATTTCAGACAGGACCATCTTTCAGGGGATTATGTTTTAAAATACGCCATGAGTGATCTCGGGATTTCTCTAAGACAGATAAATCTTTTTACTTAAGACCGCTTATAGAAATCTCGTTGTAATTTAGTACATCTTGAAATATGTTTTTCGGAGACCGTATCAAATTACAAAACAAAAAAAAACATCCTTGCTCATACACTGTCCAAGCAGCTCGACTGTAGAATCATCTCCCATCTACTATCAAATATATATTTTGTGTACATTTAAAAAAAAAGATAATTATCACCATTACACTTTCAGCATCCAATGCTGCATAGGGTATTTTGATTATCTTCACATGAAGTTGAGGTTTTGCTTCAAATGCCAGTTTAGAAACAATGAAACATTAAAATTAAAACAACCTTCAAAATCAATTTTTCATGTCACCCTGCCAGAAACGAAATCCAGGCCCAAGACCTCAATTTTTTTTACCTTTTTTTACATAAAAAAATATTCGTTTAAACTTTATAGTTATAGGAGCAAAAAAATCTTACCGTTTTTTTTAATTAAAAAAAAAATGTTTTACTTTTAAGTTATAAGACCCAAAAATATTTTTACCGTTTTATCAATATCAACAATTTAATTAGCAAAGTGGCGACTTTATCGAGTCTATTTTTTAAAATCAAAAACTTTGTTCCAATAAAGGAAAAAAAAAATGTATGAAGCCTATGTAAAAACTAAAATATGTTATATGCAACTACTATGAGAAACGGGAAATCAAAATGACATAAGCAGACTACAAAGACAGCAAAATAAAATATTAAAGTTAGTATATGACCTTCTGACTAACTGAACTCTCTAAACTAGAATCCTTAAAATATATCCATAAATTAGCCACTGACGTAATTGTAGACGAAGACTTAAAACTTGAAAAAATCTGGATTAAACATAAACACAATACGAGAATATCAGATAAATATCATGTACAACCTTTTAAAACGATGAAAGGACAATCGAGACTCATAAACCATGGACTGAAATTATACAATAAACTACCAGACAAAACTAAACACCTAAAACCTTTACAAAATATGTTAAAAATATTATTATGAACAGTAGAACAGTAGATTTTTTTTCTAGGTTAAAAAATAATACGTAGGAAACTAACCCTAGTATCAAAAAATATATAATTTTGTTCTTATCAAGTTGTAACATAAAGCGTTAAAAAAAAAAACAAATTGCTCAAATGCAAAATAGAAGAAAATCACATGTGTCGTTGTTCTACGATCATAACGATCTAATATATGGTATTAAAAAAAAATGATTTTCTATATTAATGAAAATAATTTTTTTTTGTTTCTTTACGAAAAATGATATAATGTTTTTTTAAGCGTTTTAAGCAATAACGTTGGCTTTGTGGTGTAGTAATCAGCGCATTATCCTACCCTGCAAGAGGACACGGATTTGATTCCCAACAGGCATGACTTGAAATATTAATTTAAAAATGTGTTTTTACACTACAAAATTTCATAGTCCCTGGACTGTCACCTGAAACGTTAGACTGATCATCTTATCTGATGTTACAAAAATGATCAAGATATGCTGCGATATTGCAGTACCATATGCACTATTAGGTGTAAATTGGGTATAAAGATATAAAGATATAACACAATATCTAGAGACCCATAAGCAAAAACTCAATGTAAACTTGATCCACACAGGTTTTATGTTTTAGAGACAATTAACATATAAAATACATATTGTGTTTTTACTTACGATTAGTTTCAGTTTTTTTTATTTGCATGAAGTCGATAAGTTAGTGTCGAGTGTCATAATATGACTTTGCAAATGACTGCTTTTCCGCTTATAACGACTTTGTTTAATTATTGCTGATCAAAAAAATCTGTAATAATTATTAAATACATTTTACCAATTTGTATTGAGTTTTTTAAGTAGGATAGGCATACCACATCGATATATTGTATTTACCTATCGACTAGATATATAACCTGAAATAACAATACAGGTGTGATCACGTAAAGTTCTATAAAAAATGCCAGCACAGATACGACAAATTTCATAGCAAAGCCGTCCATTGTGCGGTATATTTGCCGATTTTCCGCGAATTTTTTCCGGCGCTGACGCGATTTTTCCTCGCGCTTAAAAACTCACGTCATTATGCAAAATTGTTTCCTCGGAATTCAACTCAATAATAAAGTGCCTTCAAGGACTGCGACTTTAGTGATGCGCTTATTCGGTTACCGAATCAACCGAACATTTAGTATCGGGTTATGAGAATATTTTGCCGTAAATCAGAGGAAAAAAAATCTATTTCAGAATGCATGTATTAATGTATATTTTTGGTCTCCGGAAATATGACCGCATTTCTAATTATTAAAGGTAACTTAAATTGTTCAAAATTAGACAGTGGAAAGACTATCACTCCTTCTAACTTCTGTTCAGTATACTTACAATTCCTCTTTTTTCTCTAACTCATATCATGTCCATTAAGTTTGACTGTAGAATCATCTTTCTTCCACTATCAAATATGTTTCTACAATGACTCTCTTTTTTTTTTTTCTTTTTTTTATTATATTGAAAACATATAATACATAATTATATACAATATTCCCAAGGAGTTTTTAAAAAAAAAACTCATTTAGGGACATACAGATAATAATTTTTTTAGAGACGTTTTTAAATTTTAAACTATAATATTATTTAACAGAAGCAGAAAAATTAAAATTATGATATACTACAAATTAAAAAGGGTATGAAAAATACTTGAAAATAACAGAATAAACAGAATACTAGGCATGGAAATAAATTCAAAATAATGTTTACATTATGCAATCTGGGAAAGAAAATTGAAAAAGTTTAAAAATTACATGGATGTATATATACATACTGAACTAGTACAAAATAAAATCTTTTTTTTTAATTAACAAAATATGCGCACACCCAATACAGGTTAATTTTTTTTATCAAAAACGTTGAAAAAATTGAAATTATGTATACAAGCCAAAAAAAGTATATAAAAAGAAAAAAACACAAATAACATTTAAATAGTATTAAAAATTACATATACAAGCAAAAACGGTGAAATATTAAAAGGTATATGTTCAAGATGCGCATTCTCTATAAACTAAATCACGTGTGCGCCTGAAGAAATATCTCCTTTCCTTTTTACTTTCATTCAATGCTAGTATTGATTTAAGGTTAATTTATACAAATATTGCTATTTTTGTTTGCTTATTACCTTATTTTTCGAAATTGATTTTCTGTTAAATACGTTTTGAAACTTATTTTATTTGGGAAATCAACAGTTATAGATTTATATTAACATTAAACAACGGATATATTGTATAAACTCAGAACTGACAACAGATTTTCACAAATTGTACAAAGTTAGTAAAGAAAATATAAAACATATTTTACAAATATATATTTTTAAAAAAATAAAAAAATGATAAAGGTCATAACTGTAGATGCCTAGACTTCTATATTACCTTCTCTTAAATGTTCTTCACTTCTGTTGTAATAATATGTTCAAATAAAACATAACAAAAAAAACGAATAAATGCCACTTCATCCCTTCTCGAAAATGTTTGTCGTCTCGGTTGTAATATAAGAAGGTAAACGAGTATGTAAACTAAAATATTAAATCTGTTTTTCGATTTGGGAAACAAACGGCTTATTACGTTATTCGAATATGTGATTTTAAAGTTACAAATTACTCTCACCGCAAGTTGAAATCATCCAGGGCCGCATGAGATGATATCATACAGAAACACAGTATTTGTGGACCTTGGTTGCTGAATTCAGTATCAATTTGAATACTTTTGCATAATTTGTAAAGCCCCACGTTTGCCGGCAGGAAAAAACTTTCCCACAACCAACTGCCATGGCATTTGGGGTACTTAACGACGGAGTCTCATACCAAAGGCCCGCTTAAACTCAAAAGTACCGCAAGAGCGATTTTCGGTCAAGCACTCAGTTTTGGAAATTCAAAGCGACAAAAAATTCTGTAGACTTAATTCATCTAAAAGTTTTCATGGAATTCCCACATAGATGAAAAAAAAATGCACCAGGATCTAAATTTATTGCAACAGAATAGGAAAAACATTTTTGAGAAAAGGATATGGAAGTCTAGGTATTTACAGGACTTTAAATTCACCTTTTTGCTTATGTTTAAACATCCACATTTTCGCAACTCTTCCACCTGTTGGCTTATGTAAAGATAAAGAGCTAAAACCTGTATTGATGTGGGTGAGATTCATGTGGCTGAATTATTTTACCTACTTGGCAACGCCTGAAATTTTTTTAACATCTTATACAAGTTAGTTTAACAACGTTTTAAGTGCGTCCAAACGTTTGAAGACAGGCTAAATTTACTTCTAAGGGAGTAATAAAAATCTATTATAGATATAAGTCGTTGTCGTTGTTATCGACCTCGTGGTATAGTGGTCTGCGCGTTTGCCTACCATGCAAGAGGTCTCGGGTTCGATTCCTGACATGGTCGATATAAAATATTTATTTACAAGGGTGTTTTCATACCGGAATATTTCGTAGTCCCTGGACTGGTAACTGAAGCGTAAGACTGATCATCTTACCTTTATGTAACAAAAATGATCAAGATACGCTGCAATTGGTGTACCAACGCAGTGCCATATGCACCATTCGGTGCAGAAAGGGAATGATGATAATTGTTTTGATATATTTAGTTATAAATATTTAAAACTTGTTTTGTTTTTTATATTCAAGTCCAGAATTTAGTTTAAGTAACTCCTAGGAATGTTATTATTTTTTCATTTGTTTTATATTTGTTATTGTAAAAGAGTTTGTTTTGTTTGATTTATAAAATATAAAAAATAAAACAAAATATTATTAATAATAATAATATAAACTTCTCGAATTTTCATTCATAACATAGGTTGGAAAATAGATCGGTCTGGGAATAAGGATCAAGTTGGGTCAGGGCTAAAATTTTGGCTCCTCTGCTTAACTCATACCCACCGGAGACGGGATTCTCAGACCCTATGAATACGAAAATTATCGATTAAGCGATAAGTGATAAGCGATAAGATTTTCATTCAGTCTAATCGTTCCAAAATAAACTTCTATTTAAAAATTGAAATTATCGGAACAGAATTAACGTGATTTTTTAAAAAACGTGAATAAATTGAAAAAAAAAAATTTTTTTAGATGTGTCAACAATATTTTGATTTTGTCTAAATTTTTGTAGACAATGACAAGATGTAGGTAAAATAATTCAATTATATGAATCTAACATACATAAATAAAGGTTTCAGCTCTTTAACTTCACAAACATCGACAGATGAAAGAATTAAAGGAATTGAACGGCCTCCGTAAAAGTGAAAACCCTGACACAGACATTCAATGACCGATTAGATCAAAACTGGTTAAATCCACGAATTAGTTTTATCAAATCTAGTTAAATCCAATCCAATATTTCAAAATGAGTTACTTCCAAATTATATATGAATTTTACACGGAAACTAAGTCTAATCGATCAAATCAAATAATGTAGGATACTTTTATTACCTACGTCAGACCTACATATAGTCAAAATAACAATTTAGTCGAGTAGCAATTATCAGTTTCAGAAAAGTGTTCTTTGTGAAAAATGCTTTGTCTGGATATATTTATTTTTGATGTTAACCGACACATATGACATCTCGTAGAAAATACTCTATTTAAATATATTGAAGCATTGAAGTTGACAATTTTAATTCTCTATTAGTTTCTCAATGTTAATATTTCAAAAAGATTATTACGTTAATCCGATAGTTTCTAAAGATTACTTTGTGTCCATTACAGCAGTCTTACTATTAACATAACCAGAAACTGCGCTAATTACATCAACTAATCTGTTGGAATAATTATTTCACTGCAGGTGGCTTTAGCTTTGGTAATCTCTAATGTTTTGAATACAATGTATACTTGGAATGACATGCAAATCGCAAGACTGATCGTTTTAACCGAATGATTCCTTTATATTCACTTCTTAACTATTTGTAACGTTAAAACTTATAATTTGCAATTTAATGTATTTATTATTTATAAATTTGTTTGACAAGTTGTAGTCTGCATTATTTTACGGGCGGTTTAACCCATTACGTAATGCAGACTGTTAATAAAAGTTAAAAGCCAATAAATAAAATACAGATTGCAGCTTAACCGCCGATATGCAAAGAAAAATACATCCATAATTTTCGCTGAAACCGTATCCAGCAAGCGATTTGCCCGATTAATATGTGAATTCTAACTTGCATTTTGACTTCTGGGTGTGTAAAACAGTAATATTGACATCTCCTACGTATAATATCGTAACCCACAAAACGCGATTTAATAGGAGAAGTATTGACAATTTATTTTGTATAACTCTAAATGCACATATTTTTGAAAAGATGTCACCAATATCTATTTTTATATCTTGTTTAATAAAAGCTAAAAATATACTTGAAATACTTTTCGGTTTTTGTAAAAATGCAAAAACGATCATGTACTACGGAAAAAAAATTTAAGTAGGTATTGTATGAATGACATAATACGATATAATGCTTTGAAAAAGACGTTAATTAATTAATTATATTAATGATATTATACTATATTTTACAGAAGACTTTATTGAAAAAAAATTACCGTATTTGTATCATACGATAAATATTTGATTCTTAGAAACGATATAAATAATCTTCAATAGAACTAACAATAGCAAACGTTGTTTTTTGAGTATAAAAAAAACATCATGACTTAAATCAAATAATATGATTGGAAAATATCATGTTTTTTATTTTTAACATTTTTAAAGGAAAATGCGTCTATTAAATACGGATCAGTAAATAAAATAAATTTTTGCTACTTATTAATAAAAATAAAAATAATTTTAAATTTGGAATTTTGAATTCTCGCGAAAACGGTCATTACATTGGCCACGCCCTAATATGTCACGATTTATGTTTATTTTCAACTTTGTTTCAAAACATTAAGGTTTGTTTAAACATCTTGACGTCCCAACAATCAATGCTAAACACGTCGCGCTTTTCTAGTGGTATTTTTTTTTTGAAGTTTTATTTGAAAATATTTCTCCACAATATAGACATTGATTTTAAAAATACAATAAATTATTCAGAAAGAATTTCATATATTTTTACCCGTTTTCGTGATATGTGATATTTTCCTATTATCTGGTTCATTAAATCAATTCTTTTGTTAAATTATAGGTAGGTATTTGTTACAATAAACATAATGAATATTTTGTTTTTACGGCTAAATCACATTGTTTGTGCTCTAGGAAGCTCAATTATTATTTTGGCAAAAGTGTCATCTATTTTGAAAAAAGAAGAGAAAATTAACCACATAACAAAGAAACAAATAATATTATATCCATTTCGAATGTTCGTTCAGCCCTCCTATCATAGAGAAAGATTCTTATTGGTATCTTTTTTTAAACTACCAATCTCTCATTGGTTCCGTTTTTTGTACGGCTGGGAAATATATTTGTATCATCCAATCACAACACAGATTAGTATGTAAGTAGCTTAGACTGTTAAATATGAAAAAGTTTATTAGCAGTTAAAAGACTAAATGATATATTTGTCATAAAGTGAAATTTACAGAAGAGTTGATGAAATAATTTTTAAATGAAAAATGAGCATGTTTTATTTTAAATTTTGATTAAATTTCAAAGCATAGATGCTGTATGTAACTATAAGGGCTATGTAGGATAACTACAAAAAACTGAGTTTAATTTTAACCTAAAGGGCCTCCGTGGTGTAATGTTCAGCGCGTTCGCCTACCATGCAAAAGGTTTTTGAGTTCGATTCCCGACGTGGTTAATGTGAAATATGTAATTAAAATTGTAACACAAAAATATTTCATAGTCCTTGGACTGGCACCTGAAGCGTAAGACTGGTCATCTTTCCATCATGTAACAAAAATGATACGCTAAAATTGGTGTAGCAATGCAGTGCCCTTTTCACTATTAGGTTCGGAAAGGAAATGATGTTGATGAAAGAGCAATCCGTAAAAATATGTCCAATTTTCTGTTACATAAATCCATAGTGACTGACCGAAGTTTCGGTTTCCGTTTCGGCCAGTTTCAGCCAATAAAACGAGTGTCGGTCGCAATTTTGTTGCCTAAAAAATTATTGCCGTAACTTTGGCTCAGCCGAAACCTGCAATCGAGATGTGTCGGTTTACGTTCGGGTGTAAAAGTTACTCGTATAACATAATAACAAACCAAAAAGCAATAAAAATTAACAAATAAACTCAAATAATTTATGCCTTTTATTTCTTTGCTTATTTTATTAAGCTATTGTTCTAATGAAGTCGTTTGGTTAAACAACGAAAATGCTGAACTTTGGGCGTTTTAAAGTGACTTTAAACATATGAAAATAATTTTCGGTTTTGGCCGAAACCAGAAAACTAGAACAGAAGTCTAATTTCGGCTTAGGTTTTGGCTAAAATTTTTGTTTCGGTCGATCACTATAATTTTTTTTATGTGATTAACGTCGTTAAAAAGAGTTTTTGATGTAAACGCCAAAAAGTACGTCTAATATCCATGAATGTCAGATCATACGACACAGCTTTAAATTATAAGAAAAATTGTATATTTTCCGCAATTTCGGGTATAGTGGGGCATCAGTCACTTCGACCTTTTGCCGTCGATATGTTGAAGACCCTTTTGAGACGAGATGGTAAAATATGAGCCAATTGTCTGACTATAAATAAGAAGTGTAATATCAAAGACAAACATCTGTCATGTGATGATTTTTAACAAGCTTCACTTTTCGTCCTGGGGAAGTCCGTTGATAAATTTATACTTTTGTGCAAAATAATTATTTTACATACCGGCCATGTGGTGAAGTAATAATTTTCATGTTTTTTCAATAGTATCAATGTTTTCATTTTTTTAGTTTTTTGTTTAAAAAAAAAATTCGCGTATTTATTATTCGCCTGTGGTTGTGGTCCTGTGGCTAGTGTCACGGACTCACAGATCAAAGGTCCGTGGTTTGAATCCCATACTATCCCAACTTAATTTCCATTTTCTGAAAGTGAGTTATTTAAAACCGTTGAAATAGGCCCTTAAAATTAAATATTTGGGTTAATCATAAGAACGCAAATATTTTTTAATAGAATATTTTTTAATGTTTTCAACGAGTTGAAAATAACTCACTATTAGAAAATGGGAATCAAGTTGGGGTAGAGTGGAGTTCAAACCTTAGACCTCTGATCCGTGAGTCCACAACACTAACCACGGGACCACAAACCGATTTATTTTATCATATTACGGTTTTAATCGAAAATGACTGCCGATTGATTGATAGCCAATACAATATGAGCGGTCGATTAAACAAATAGTCGCATATATCAGTGGTGGTCAAATTCATCAGACCCATGACCTACTTTTCACTGTCTTGAGTCCGTGCTATCTTTTAATCCTTTAATCAGAGTTTTATAAATAACATTATAACAGTTTTATTTTTATAATTCACGCAATATACGAATAATTGTAAAAATGAAACAAAACACTTTAGATATTTGTTTACTATATAGAAAAACACAAGACAAAATTTAAAACAATTCTGAGTAGCAGCTTAGTGTGAGTCAGGTTTACTGTTGGATATTGCCACGTTAACGAATCTAACGAATGAGATTCTGTTCTGCGAGGACAGTGCGTTTTTTTCGTTTCTTTTAGTATGAAAATGTCGATTCACATAAATATGCTGAACCAAACCAAAAATGCAATTAAAAGTAATTATGCAGAAATCTGCCAGTCCATATTTTGGAAAAAAAATATAATGTTGTGATGGGGTGCAGTAAGGTTAATTCGAAGTTAAAAATGAAAATACCCAGGCAATACAAAAAAACTGTAATAATCACCATCTGAAAATAGTGTTGATTTAAAAAATGGCAATTTGCAGAAAACACCCACAGCACTAGATAAATATTACGGTATTGAAAAAGGATGTAAAGATTTGTGCCTCCAGAAATAAATTTTTCTTCAATAAATTAAAGTCCATAACTAGATGGGTATTTCAATTTTATAAATTCGTTAATTTAAAAAACCCGGTTGTAAAAATATAAGAGTATATTTTAATACAGAATGTCACCCCATGAATTCAGAGTTTGATAATTTGAAAAATAAACGATGATATTTTATTCAATATTAGATGTAGTTGTTTCCCGCAAAATGCATATTTTATGTTATGTTGTCAGCCAGACTTTAAAAAACCAACACGATTCCTTTAATATATAATTTTTAAAAAATTCTAGTTTTTGTATCAAATTAATAACGTGGTTCTTTTCAATTGAGTGCACGTAAATAAATATCATTTGTAATAATATTATATTCAATACATAATGATACAAGAAACATCAAAAGTTTACAGCATTTTTCTGTAAAATGCACATTTTAGGTTGTGTGGTCAGCTAAAGTTTAAAAATCATTATAACTGGTCAAATACATAATAAAATATTTTTTTTATATAAAAAAAAGCAAATGTTCGCATTATTCATCATTTGTCAAAGTAAAAAACATTTTAACTGTTGTGTAAATTTGATTTTTCACTCTTTTCATAAAAGTGATACATGGCGGCCTCTGTGGTGTAGTGGTCAAGACGCTTGACTCACTCACGGAATGTTCCGGGTTCGATTTCCGGTAAGAACACAAAAATCAAATGATTCTTTTCTCAAGCCTGGGTATTCTGTGATATAATTCATCATTGTAATTGGGCCTCCTGGCCTGTTGTGGTGGAAAAAAAAAATTCAAAATACATTAAAATACTTGTAGTATTTTCTTGTGCTCATTTATTTTTTTAAAAAATATACCTTTCCTTAGATTCACTTTTGGCTGTTTGCTTTTTACATTTTTTTTTTTTTTTTACATTTTACATTTTTTTTTTTTGCACCACAACAGGCCAGGAGGCTTAATTACAGTGGTGAATTACATCACAGAGCACCCAGGCTTGAGAAAAATCACATTTTAATTTTTGTGTTCTCACCGGGAATCGAACCCGGAACCTTCCGTGCGTGAGTCAAGCGTCTTGACCACTACACCACGGAGACCGCCAACTTCTTTATAACTATGTTCAATCATTCGGCTCATTTATCTAATAAGGATATATGAAGCAATATATTGCAGCGCAAAGTAAGAATTTCATTTTCCATAAATAATATGGCCCGTTTGAAACATCTCTGCAACTATTGTCCTTAATACCATTATTGAATAAATTCCTAACTGATGAATTCAACTAACCGCTTAATTTATTAGTCTCGTCGCTATCGACAGGCCTAATAGCCGCAATCGACTGGTTAGCCACCTCTGGTATATACATTTCCCGAATAAATGTTTCAAAAATGCATTGAAAAATTTAAAAAAAGCATAATTTTTACGAAATAATTTATTTGCTTTCTAAAATCCTTGTTTGATTTTAATATTAAAATTATATAATGTAGTTTTGTATAATAAACGCCAGGTCAACAAATATAATAAATACATACATAAATAAATACACCTACATACATACATGGTAATTTAAATCGCTAAATTCTAGTAAGTAATTAAAACAAGTAAAATACTTACGTGTCCGTATTAGAAGAAGAATGATGACGAATGGCGCCAACGTTTTTTCTGTAAACGCCATTTTGTATTCACTCAATTTGAATATCATTAAGCGACAATTTTTTAATACTCTCTTAACTTTCACATTCGTTATAATGTATAAAGTCTAGAATCAATTGAGTTAGACTATTCACTTAACACTTCAAAAATATTTACTAAACTATAAAATAAATCATAATGAATTGGAGTTTTCTGGTTAATATCTCACAGGAGGCATCTGAAACAAAAAATGTAATATCAGAAAAATATTTAAAAAAAAACTCAAATATGCTTTGGAAAGCATGTTTCGACTTAGACCATACTCATATTTGACTGCTGTTTTGTTTTTACTAATTATTTATATACAGTTTGATCGAATGTTTAATAGCCTGTTAAAATCACGAAAAAAGAAATAACGTCTTAGAAAAGTTATTATAAAATTAGAGACATTTACATGACTTATTGGCTGGTTTAAGTAATTTTTTTTACATACACTATGTAATTCACATTGACCATTTAGCCTATGTTTGGGTATATTTTCAGGCGTCACTTAGTATGCAGGTGAAATAATTTAGTCAGATATGTCTGTTAAATTCAAAAGTTGTCTTCAAACGTTTGGACATACTCTAAATGTTGTTAATGTAAATTGTGGGTGTTTATTAAATAAATTTCTATAACTCTTTTAGCCCGGGTGAACATTAAAAAACACACGCGAAATTTAAGATTTCTTTAGTCACCTATCCACCTTGTACTAGTGTTTCCTTTTTATTTAATGATATCTCTTAGTACGTCGCTATTTTTTCTGCTTATTTTGGTATAAGGCACACCGCAAAAAATTAAGTTTTTGTTTGTTTTGGAGTAAACTTGCGACATCTTTCTAAATTATATTTAAGACGTGATTTTGATATACACATTAAACTTAAATTAATTTCTTATCATCAAATTAACACCTAATTAAATTTTTCGATTTATTACCTCTATGACAGATTTTAAAAATGAAAAATGGATGAATTTTTTTTTAAATTTCAAACAATTCATTTAGTACATACATATTAAGACATCCACAAGAATAAATTTAGGTTTTAAAGGGTTGATTTAAGTTTTAACAAATATTTCCTCCAAGTTAAATGCAAAATAAACCTGATGTTCAGAATACTGGTACCATTTTAGCAATTATCATCAAAGTTCTCATCTGTCTTGGGGCGATAATAAAAGGGAACACAATGGAACCAAGATGACTTGTCTTACGAGTAATTCGTAGGGAAAATAATTCCACGTGTACACAGAATTAGGGAATCTGTCGAGATAGAAGTGTGAGTCTTAAAAGCACAATATTTCCCTTCCATATACGTTTTCAGACGCATTGTCACCGAAAATAACCGAAAAGATTGCTTACCATATGCGTTTTCAGATTCATAAATTGTTTTTTTTTATTCAGTCTTTGAAACTAACATGGAATGCTTAAAATCTGATTTTATTATGATTACTTTTCTATAACTTCTAGAGGTAGATTCTGCTGCGCAGATGAGGAAACATCTATACACATTTTATGTGAATGTGACGCTTTATATTATAGAGAAGCTGCATCCTTGAGGGACCACTGGCTAAATCTGGGGATGATAAAGATCTCGCTTCGTACCGAATAGCCCGATACTTTACGAATCTGGGCATGGGGGGGGAGAATTATCAAAATATCGCCATCGACACAATAGCTAGGCTTTTTAAAAGACCTGGGCTCGGGTAAAATTTTTCACGGGGACCCGTCACAATAGATCTTCTCAAGTCGCAGTGACGTTTTGAGCTTATAAAGCCTTTCACTTTAAAGAATAAGAAAAAACCTATTGTTCTGACGTGATTCCTACACAATTAAAATGATATTATGAGATTTTTTAATTTAAGTTTTTTTTATTTAATTGGCTATTCCGTAAAGTTGGTTGGATGTCGCTGAGGAGTTTTTGCCATTCCATCGTCAATATTCTGTAAACTGATGTATAAAAACATTACAACAATATAACTATCTCAATATCGCGGCAAAAGACACGATAATCATGTATAATGATTCAACTGTTTGTGTTTTCTTAACTTTTAATTTATTTGGTTTTTAATTTTATTTTTTAATTTTTTATTTAATTTTTTATTTTTTTGTTAGACTGTAATAAATTGCTATTGACAATAAGTCCGCCATTTAACTATGTATATCATTGTTATTATTTTTATATATGTGTTATTAAATACTATGGCACTGTATGAAAGAGATAGAATGTATGGGTATTGGAGCAAACATGGATAATTTTTCAGTAAGCTGCTTGTAGTATGCTGACGATGCAGTTTTGTTAGCAAGCAGCAAGGATGATTTGCAGTAAATAATCTCTAGAATGTATGATGTTTGCCTGGAGAGCGAATTGGCGATAAACAAAAGTAAGTCAAAAGTGATGGTATTTGAAAGGGATAGTGAGGTTACTGACTGCATAATAAATGTAAACAACGAATGTCTTTAACAAGTGGAAGAATTTTTGTATCTAGGAAGCATGTTTTCAAGAGATAGAAGAGTAGAAAAAGATGTTGAAAGAAGAGTGAATGCGGGCAACAAAATGAACGGAGCACTAAGCACAGTAATTTCTAATAAAAATATGTCAATAGAAGCAAAACTGGCAGTGCACAACGGAGTTTTTGTCCCAACACTTATGTTTGGAAGTAAAACATGGAACTGGCAGAGGAAGGATTAAAACCGAGTGAACGCGGTTGAAATGCGATCTCTTAGACGAATGTGTGGAAAAATCAATGAATGACAGGGTTACGAATGATGAAATCAGGCGAGAGTGTCAATCTGAGTCGAGTATAATTAATAACATTAAGAAAGGGTCTCTGAGATGGTTTGGTCAAGTAGAACGAATGGACGACGAAAGAATGGTAAAACAAGTATGTATGGTGAAAATGAACGGCAACGTGAGACGAAAACGACCAAGGAAGACGTGGCATGACCAGATAAACCAAAATCTTAAGTCGGGTCATGTCATAGAACCAAAGGGCATGTATGACAAGATGTATGAATGTTGAAAAAGCTAGGAATGTATGCCAGGATAGACGTGTGTGGCGGTCCATTCTCTCTGCTTACCCCTACGGAGAAATGACGTGAAAGTAGAAGTAGTAGTAGTAGTAGTAGAAACTCTATGGTTAATAAATATTTATTCTTATTAATATTAATAGTGTTTTAGGCATCGAATTAAGAATGGTCCAGAAGGAGCGTAGAATCATATTTAAATACATAGGATCGTGTCCAATAATTCTTCCACTAAGCGTCACTTTCGCCGCGCGCATTTGTGATGCCGCCGCGTAATGTTGCACGATGAAAAAAAATAATTATAACACAAATATAAGGTTTAAAAAAAGCAATTTGTTAATTTCTCTAAAATTTGAAATATTGATTGACACAACAGAGTAGATGAGTAAAAGGTCATTTAATAGGAGTAATTTAATTAATGAACATTAAACTTACAATGTAAAACAAATTTAGTTTTACATAAAGTGGATATTTTTATATCATGTTAAATAATATTTGATGTTTAAAAGATAATGTCGGCCAAATGTCCACGAAAGATTTGTTTAATCTGAGATCCAATTTTTATGAGCAAAGTAGGGTAAAAAATTTACTACGCCGGCAATACTTACAAAATGTTAATTTTGTTTCTTCGACAATCTGAGAGATGGAAAAATAATTCAATTTTTAAGTAATGCATTTGTTACACACACATTCATTTGCTAATTACACATGAAATGTGATTGCATCATGTTTCTTTAAGATCCTAGCAGTATTTCTACACTTTGAAAGGACACAACGCGGCATAGTTGAATTCAAATCGGGAGTTGCGTACTGAGAAGAAACAAATGGGTCAAAACGTTAACCTACTCATTTAGTTTATTTCAGTCGCCTTCTATTCGATGTGGGTATGCAGTTTCTGGACTATTCTTAATTTTATGGTTCTGGGTCAGTTTGTTTGGGTTGAACATGCTGACAATTTGTAGTTTTATGAATTTCATTCGGTGATTTCCGTGCGCTTCCAGGTACGTTCGGTCAACTTTGGAATCTGTCATTCCTGAAGAGGACGGGTGAAAGGAAACGCTCGTCCCGAACCCACTGATGGCTGAGTTAAAATAATGAAAATTCGGGAAATCTGTCGTGGAGAAGCAAGACAAAACGAAGCTAATGGTTTTTATATTTACTTAGGAGAGAATGTCTCAATTGTTTCCAGTAAGAATAACTTGAGCATTCTCAACGTTCAGGATGAAATATTCCATCATTTGAACGCAGTTATGCAGAAAGCAGCCAGTCCACAATTTTGAAAAAATGAGATATCGATTAACATAATACAACAGAGATGAACATTTTAGAGAGGGAATATAGAAGTCTAGGCATCTATAAGGCTTATGACCTGTCATTGGCATTCAGTCCTTGTTTACAAAAATTTGGACAAACTCAAAACATTGTTGAGATGTTGATGTTATCGGGTGTAATATGGTCAATTTTATGTTCTGCTAGAAACAGCCAGACCGCTTTTATAAAAAAAATCTATATTAATCACCTCCTGAAACTGGTATTGATCACAAAAACGGCATTTTTCAATTTGCAGAAAACACCCACAACACTTGTAAAATCTGATGGTACTTTAAAAATCATTAAAACTGGTCAAATACATAATTTAATTCTTGTTTCTTATATAAAAAATAATAATGTATTCATAGTTTATCATTTGTCAAAGTCAAAAAAATTCGAAATGTTGTGTAGATTTGATTATTCACTCTTTTCACAGATGTGCTATTATCTCAGTTTCACTTTTCTATGGCTGGATGCTTTTTGCCTAGCTATGTTCGTTTACAAGTCGTTTCAAACACTACAATTGAATAAAAAAGATTATTCAATTGTCGAAATTACTTCATCCTTTCTTCATTTTCTCATATACGAGGAATCTTCTAAAAAATAATGTCAATCTTATAATTTACTTTGAATGTAACGTAATTAATATTTTGATAATGATAGTACATATTGAAATAGTATATCTGGCACGACTAATGTACTCGTATTTTGTACTAAAGCAAAATTGACTTTTTTGACGCATTTCTATGACGAAAGTGGACTTTGGTGTTTTATTTACCTATAAAAAAGCTTTTTGCGACAATTTCTGCAAAAAGTGGACTCCCGTGTTTCACCCTCTAAGCAACAGAATTGAATATTTTTTTTTTTAAACTCTTGTGTGGCTGTGATTTTACACTAGTCGACATGGGGTACAAGACTTGATATATCTGTCTAATTTTTTTAAACGATGGAGTTGTATTTTTTGTAATCTTTTAATGGATATTTTCATACTGGATTTGGAAAGTAAAGTTTGTTTAACTATGCAGGATGTAAATACAAAATATATTTATCTTTGCTACGCGAAGATTGAATGTCCGCTTATTTAGCAAAACATTTGTATAAGAGAGAGCACCGAGATAAAACTCATAACAAGGAAGACAGAAACACTGTTTTGTCGCGGGTGTTATGTAAAACAGATTCAGTTGGTTAAAGACAGTTATGGGAGACACACGCGCGTAATATGGGTGGCGTATTAATAATAATAAATATATGTTGTTTTAAATAAATTATGGAAAAGAAAATATCTGTACCTCAAAGGCAGACGGATGAAAATCCAGAATCTGATGAAATGACATTTAGATTTTCGTATCCAATTTATGATCATGTCTATTGATTTTGAAAAAATGTAAGTCTTATAATGAAAGAACCAATATTTAAAGAGACTGAAAATGCTATAAACTATTAGAAATTACTAAGAGAAAGTAAATTCATGAGGCTTTGGTTGAACTGTCTATCTCTGGGGTACAGATATTAAACAGTATGTCTCCGTGTTTTTTTTAATGTCTGAACTATAGAATATTTCGTATTTTACTAGTGGTAACACGGGCATATTTATGTATAAATTTATTTTTAAAAAATACGGAAAATGTCCAATTCAAACAAGTCATATAACGAAAAGCAATAATAATACAGTAACAAATAAAAGAAGCAACACAACAAAGAATAGCAAAGACAAGTTAATACATAAGACAGGCTAATGCCTGGAATCCAGAGTTATTTTTCAAATACACAGTCAATTTATTGAGAATATATTTTTAGTTTATTTGTAAAAAAACTCAATTTACAAACGAAATAATTAAGATCTTGATTTTCATTTACAAATCTAATATTTCTGGATAGAGGCGCATGGCTACCATAATTAGTCTTATGATAACCGAGGAACCGAATCATATTATTTTTGATTCTTCGTGAAGTTACATTAAGAGATATTTGTTGGAGAATAGTCGGGAGATCGAATAAACCATTAAGTATTTTAAACATGCAAATTAAATCTTAATTAAATCGACGTTGTGAGAGATTGGATATATTGAGGAAAAGTTCTATGTCAGGTATTGTTATAGTGAAATCTTATGATTTCTAGTTTTTCCTTTTGGAATTTTCCTTTTTCCTACTCAAACCATTCAATTTACGAAAATCAGTGGTACATGAACATTTTGTATGTATTTTATAATATTTTCGTTTAACATTAAAATACATAGATATTTTTGAATAATTTAAAATTGACTCAATATATACACTATACTATGAAGAGAGGAGGCGGTAACGAGGAAAATGGAAAGAGAAAGGAAACACTCAAATAATCACTAACTTATATTTCATACATGATTTAAATTTCAATAAAGAAAGAGCGTCTCTGACATTAGTAAGTAGTCTAGTATAATCCTTGTTTTTTTATTACTTACTTCACTCATATACTAAGAAAAAATGTCAAGATACGGTGCAATTAAACGTAGTTATGCAGAAAGCAGGCAGCAGGCAGCCCCAGAAAAGTATTTTTATATTCATTGTAAAGAATTGCTTAATTCGTTTGTTATAAGGTTGTGGTCCCGTGGCTAGTGTCTCGGACTCACGGACCAAAGGTCCGTCGTTCGAATTCCACTCTACCCCAACTTGATTCCATTTTCTAATAGTGAGTTATTTACAACTCGTTAAAAATGGCCCTCAAAATTGAATATTTGGGTAAATCATAAGAACTCAAATATTTCTTTTTAAAAAAAAAAATAATAATTATAATAAATTTTTAAATAATTTAATTATGTGTTACAGGAATTAAGGTGATTTTTCAAAGTCTGGGTGACCACGCAACCTAAAATATGCATTATGCAGAAAACAGCCAGAGCTAACACTAATTGATACCTCATTCAAACTTCGAAAGGTTACATTCTGTATTAAAACATTCGTTTCGTTTTTTGTGTTTTGAACTTTTGCTAAGTTATATATTTCTTTTTGTTAACATGTTTTTTTAAAAAGAAATATATTTTTTAAATTTCATAAATGGTACATGTTTTTAAAATTCATTTATCTAGTAAATGTTATAGCTGCAACTCTCCAATAAAAGAAACTCACTCTTGTGCTAAAAGAGTGAATTACACTGTTTTAATTATTTACTTATAAGAGTTTATATAATTTTAAATATACGAGTACATAAGAAAAAAAAACAAAGGATATATAAAGAAAAACAGAAAATAATTATACATTCATACTTATTAAAATTTAATGCAGTTTTTACACTTCCAAAAATTTCTTTAGATTTCCATTGAATTTATTTAAAGATATATTGGTTTTGATAGTTTTTAGTTCATTAAAGATATTATTATAATTTTTGACACCTTTAAAGACGAAGCTATTTTGAACATGACTTGTGTGGAATTTAAGGATTTTAATATTGTTTTGGTATCTGAGTGACTTATTCATCTCAAATTCTTTCACTTTTTCTTGTTTATATATTTGTGTAATGGAATTTATTTTATAAATAATGCCTACTGTATGAACATTAAATAATTAATATGTACATCTTGAGTGGTTTATGCTATGTATATGTGCCGCATGTAATGTATATGTTTGTGTATGTTTTATATGTGCGTTCATGTGTGTGCGTGGATGGCTCGGAGTGTACATTCGGTATTTTTATTTGTTTTAATTTATTACCTCCATGGAAAACGCAAATGTCAACAATTATCTTTTTTTCACTTGAAATTCTTATTTATTTTTTATTTTTTGTCACATTTAATGTTTATATCTTTTTAATTTATGAAAACTTAATTGGTCTTTTTATGTTAAAAAATTGTTGTTTTTAGTACTTATTTTGTATGACTGTATGTTTTCTAAATAAAATAAAATAAAAAATAAATAAATAATAGACTTTCCGTATTAAATGTTGAGGATTTCTTCAAAATGGCTATGATAATTAATCTTTGTACTTTTTTAAGAGGGTTTATTATATTGGCATATGCACCACCCCATGTTGTTACTTTTTATTTTATTAAATAAATAAATAAATAATCATTAAAAAAGTTGAAGGCATAAATAAATAAAGTTATGTGATTAAAATATTTACGTACTTAAATTTTTTTAAGCAAACTGTATTTCTGAAGGCATCAATCTTCCCATCAGTATCTATCTATACCGTAAGGTTTTTCTAGCGCTGTAAGTGTTTACTGCAAATTGAGAAACGTCGTTTTTGTGATCAATACTATTTTCAAAAGGGGATTATTTCCGTTTTTTGTATGAAAGCGGCCTGACTGTTTTTAGCAGAACATATAATTGACCTAACTGCACCCGTTCACATCAATATCTAAATTTTTCAAAATTGTGCTGTTTTCTGTAAAACTACGTTCGATTCATATATGAATGTTATTTCTATGCCTACCTAGAGCTTCAACCACGTTTGCTTGCTTTACAAAGAATCAGGTTTTTGTGGTCCTGGATGTACACAATTGAAGTTCTTAGGCAGTTTTAGGCACGAAGAATACACGGGAGTTCACCACAAATAGTGATCCCAATAATACACATATTTTTTTAAGCCTTTGTGTCATGTGCTGTATTTTACCACTTTAAATGGACCTCTTGACTTGTGGCGGATAATACAATAAAATAAATCCTTTGTTCCAACATTATTTTATGGTCAAATATAAAATTTATACGGAAAAAAGGTGAAGTAACGAATAACACATTGCGAAGCGATCAATTCCAAAATGACAAACGTCAATTTATCGAAAGGCTGCATTAAAATTCACGCTTACGGTATTATTTATGATGGGGAAGGTTTCGTAATCGTTTTTGACAGATTGTGACTATTATGTTTTATCGGTGCTTGTTTTATCGTGCTTTTTTATCGATACTTTATTCGGAATACATTTAACGTCAAAGATGGCCCGAAGGTATTTTATCTTTTTTGTTAGAATCGTATTTAAAGTACTTGATTTGTTGTAATGTACTTGATTTGTGGTAATGTTGCCATGAATATGTCCAGGCAGATGAAGACGACAGTTTTGTGTTTGAAATAGAACCAGCTCTTCAAAGAATTCAGAGTACTGATTATTATTCAACAGTATATATTGAGAACGGTAGTGGTTACACACATAAATAGAGACATTTACCCAAGCGTCAACCATAACTATAATACAAGGTACTCTAGTAGGGATCTGATACTAAGTGAAGGGGTCAACACTGTTCCGGCATCGAGACAACACTATTACGTAGGCAAAAATGTTCATAACCTTTTGCCAGAGTCGTGGAAAGACAGGAGTGTTGTCAAATTACGGAAGGTGTTGACCTCGCTCTTTCATGACATTGGTCGTAGGGAGTCTTCAGCTCTTTAACTTCACAAACATCAACAGATGAAAGAATTGAAGGAATATAGATATTCAAATATAGGCAGAATGGTGAATGTTACACAGTGTGTAAAGTGGCCACTTAAACCAGCCATTGACAGGTCATAAGTCCTGTAGATGCCTAGACTTCTATGTAACCTTTTCTTAAATGTTCTTCATCTCTATTGTAATATGTTAAAATGATTAGTTTTACGCTTCAGGTACCATTTATGGGACTACGAAATATTCAATTATGAAAACACCCCTTTAAATAAATATTTCATATCAACCATGTCGGGAATTGAATCCGAAACTTATTGCATGGTAGGCAAACCCGCTGACCATTACACCACGAGGCCGACATACAATATACAACAATGAAAATAATGTCACCTCCCTGGGGTAACCCGCACCGTTAATTCATAATTTATTAATTCATTTGGAATTGCGTTGGTGTGAAGTAATTAAAATATTTAAAATACGTTTTTTATTAAAATTTCACGAGTAAGTTTAGAAAAATACTGCTTTATTTTTAAATTTTTTGAATTTTAATGTTTTTTTTTCCACCACAACAGGCCAGGAGGCCCAATTACAGTGGTGAGTTACATCACAGAACACCCTGGCTTGAGAAAAATCACATTTGACTTTTGTGTTCTTACTGGGAATCGAACCTGGAACCTTATGCGTGTGAATCAAGCGTCTTGACAACTACACCACGGAGGCCGCCAATAATTGAAGACTTATATTTTAATACGTGTGAGAAAGCATTTATTGAATATCCATTTATACAAATTGTAATAGCCCTTTTAAAATAAAAATTAAATAGATATTTAATCATCATGTCCCTTTACGCACCCGGTGGTGTATAGGGCACTACATTAGTTCACTAAATGCAGCGTTATATTGATCACCTGTTACATACAAGTAGGGAAATAAGTCTTACGATTCAGGTGCCAGTCCAAGGACAATAATATACTTACAGTAAAAATAAATATTTCATATCTCTTTCCCAATTTAATTTAGGACCGCAAACATCGCAGGCAAACACGCCAACCACTGTTCCTACTATAAAAGCGGATTTTTTCCACTTGATTTCGCGTTTCAGGATCAGGAGTCGAAAACACTCATCGAGGATTTGGCTTCTGTTTCACTCAGAGAACTGTATTCTTGATCCGCATGGACACAGATCTAACATAAATACATGACATACTCAAACTTTTGAGGCACTTGCCTTCGACAGTTTTCGATATTGGGAGCATCGTTTATCAAAAATTATATATACTGATTAGGTAATTATTACATTTATTTTTTACTCAATTTTATTCAATCAATTGAAAATTACGTTGGCGTAAGGTTATTTAAATATTTTTACAAACGTTATTGACGATCAAGCATTCAAAACGTTTTTTTATTTTTGAATTCACTCAAACATTATTTATGTGTAAATAAACATCTTTGCATATAAAATATAATTGTTATAAGTGCAAAAAAATATATTTACGGAACCAATACATTGATTCATTTTCAATCAAAGTAAACTTTATAAATTTACGAAAGACGGTTTTTTTTTATCGGCACGTAATATTAATGGGAAATAATGTAAATAATAAATAATACTCAAAAAGTATGAAGAAAAGTTTGAATATTTTTCCAACCTTATTAGGAATAGAATCTTTGATCCTAGAATGACCCTATACATTGAAACTAAATCCTTTATCCACTTATTTAAGATATATAACAGAGTGCCAGCATATTTAATAATTTTTAAAGGTTTAAACGAAAATTTTCACTGCTTTTTTAAAATTCGTTCAAAAACAATCACACCTTTTTTAAATTAAACTAACTTTGAAATAAATTGTGAAAATAGTAAAACTTAATTTTGATTCTCTTCCAAAAAAAAAATGGTCCACCTGCATTTATTAATACAAATATTTAATTAACCAAATAATAAATAGGGTTTTGTTAAAGGGTATATAAGTATGATCTGTAGAATTTACATTAATGGTTACTTCGGTAAAAAATGTTTGTTAAAAAAAGTGTTTAAAGTCGTGAAATAGTTAAACTGTTTTAAATAAAATTATTTGAATCAAACAAAAAATATTGGTTTCAATTTATTATTACTTTAAGTCATTTTTTAAACTAATTTGAAGATGTATATATTAAAAATAATATGAAAAATTCTAATTAATTAAAAATAGTGTAATAACATTCTACATTTGTTTAATTCCTTACACCTTTAATCAACCTAGACCTCACGATGTTTGTTCATTATGTTTATGTCTATTTGCCTTATTTTTATTGTTGCCTCATTTGTAGTTTTACTTTTTTTGTATCCAATTTTTATTTCAATTTCAATATTTCATATTTTAAAAGTGGACTCTGTATTTCGGTTAACTTAAATGTGTGACAGTTTATTATGAAATATGAATCAATTTTTTGTTTAAAAATAGTGTTAAAACACTGTCATTAATAAAAATATTGCTTAACTAAATATTTAAATTTGATTGTTTAAAAATATCACGAACAGTATTTATTACATATTAAAAATAAAACAAATGAAATAATTCAAAAATTAAGTCAATTATATAATTACCATAAACATTGTTCTGTCCATCCATTCGCATATTGTAGATCATTTGCTACATTAAAAAAAAAATAGAACTAAAGTTATGAAAAAAACACAAAACAAATAATTAATGTTTCCCGTCGTACAATCTGGTGAAAATACTTAAAAAGAATACGTATACTTAGTTTTATAATTTAGTTTTTAAAAAAAAATTACTTTATTTGTATTGTTAATTTTATGTTATGTTATCATTATTGAGTGGGTGTGAGTTTGTGACGTTTAGGTTATAAGTGGTAGCGTTGATAGTGCGGGATTCGTTCGGCGTCGATTTAAAAACCTTATGTCGTCACTGTTCGGCGTCGCGGCGCTTACTGACCCGGGCGGCGCCGGCGTCCTTTACGCATGTGCAAAAGCTCCCCTCTTCTCATACTCCGATTTGGTTTTCTCCTCGGTGTCAAAAAAGACGGTTGCTCGATCAACATCATTACGAATTATAATAAAAATTATATATTTTTTTACGTAAAGCAATACAATAATAGATTTATTTAGTAGGGTAATGAATAAGCGGTTCGCGTTATTTAACGATTTTTTATTTATTTAACATTTCTGAAGTTTTTATTTGTTTTCCAATATTGTATTCAGCTATGCATGTTTCATATGAGTACTTTTCATTTGTTTTTTTTTTGTCAATTTTACTTTCCTTTGCAATATGTATATAGTTAACATATTACAACAAATATAAACAATATTTAAGAGAAGGTAATATATAAGTCTAGGCATCTACAGGGCTTATGACCTGTCAATGGCTGGTTTAAGTGGCCACTTTACATACTGTGTAACATTTACTATTCTGCCCATATTTTAACATCTATATTCCTTCAATTCTTCCATCTGTTGATATTTGTGTAGTTAAAGGCCTGAAACCTTTATTTATGCAGGTGAGATTTATCTAATTGAATTATTTCACCTACCTACTAGGCATTGCCTGAAAATGTTAGATGCCTAGACTTCTATATTACCTTATCTTAAATGTTCTTCATCTCTGTTGTAATATGTTAATATAAACAACGACCCAGGGAGTTGAATCTAGTCCTTGTCTACAAAAATTTGGACAAACTCAAAATATTGATGTTGATATAATTTAATAATTTCATAGTGTAAACGAAACGATATTTTGAAATTGAATGTATATTAAATTAGTTTATAATAATATTTGTCATTCATAAGACGGGATTTTGTGGGTGACTGTCCGATTTTGAACGGATTAGCCAACTTTTGTCATTTCCAGGGGGCGATGGATTGCTTTTGATTCCCATTGTGGTTTTTTATCGTATTTCTTATTCGATAGGTTTGGTTAGCTCGATGGTTTGCAATCTGTCGTGAAGGCTCCTTTCTTGTCTCCCTCTGCAGAAAAACGCAGAGAGGATCTGTGGGGAGAGGAACTTGGCAATAGGCTCTGGAAAATGCCATCCGAAAGCATTAACACCGCCCACAGTTTGGATTTTCCTACGTGGAAAGTTCTCAATAGACTAAAAGCAGGGATGTCTAGGTGCAAATACAATCAAAAGAGGGGAAACTTTCTGGGAAATATGATACAAAATGCGATTGTGAAGAAGTGGGTAATAATTCTCATCTACTGCGGTGTCTACAAATGCAGTTAACTTGTGAAGGGGACGATTTGAGGATGACTACTGACAAGGCGATATCAATCGCTGCTCATCGGAGTGGCAAGGTCTGAATTCTGCACCTAATAAGTAAGTAAGAAATAATATGAGATAAAAAAATCACTTATAGGTTGGTATCTATTAAAATCTAAAAAATAATATCACTACAAAATATCAATTTGAGAATATGATTTTAAAATTAAGTTTTTATTTTAACTGCTTTGTTTTTATTTTTTTATTTAAAGCATATTTTTTTATAAAAAGGAGTAATTCAGTTTGGTCAATAATCCTTGCACTGGCCGAGAGTCACACAATGAAAAATTTGTTCAATTTAAATCATTATAATCAGCCGGAAAATCCTACATAACTCTAAAATAACATGCATTTCACACGCGGAAGATTTATGGCTAGAAAACGTAGTTTATTTTGTTGAATTATTCGTAATAAATTCAAATAAGGAGGCTTTATATCACCGGAATGCCAGCATTTAAATTATTCTCCAAACACAGGCTAACCGATTTGCGCTCTCTGTACCGGGACAAAAGGCTAGAAGCCAGCATTATTCGAATTTTTATTGCCGGTTGAAATCAAAAACGAAAACATTATTCGCTAGAAACTAAAAGCGTCCAGGGGCTTCTGTTCATTTTCTCCATCGAAATGAATGAAGGTCTTCGCGATCGTTACGAACGATCGGTTTCGATCGATTTATGTGTCGGGTTGTAGTCCCGTTGCTAGTGTTGTGGATTCACGGATCTGAGGTCCGAGGTTTGCACTATATTCTGCCCCAACTTAACTACTACTACTACTACTACCATCACGCCATTTCCCCGTAGGGGTAGGCAGAGAGAATGGACCGCCACACACGTCTATCCTGGCATACACTCCTAGCCTCTTCCACATTCATACATCTTGTCATACATGCCCTTCGGTTCTGTCTGCTTTTGACATGACCAGACTTAAGATTTTGGTTTATCTGATCATGCCACGTCTTCTTTGGTCGTCCTCGTCTAACGTTGCCGTTCATTTTTGCCATATATACTTGTTTTACCATTCTCTCGTCGTCCATTCGTTCTACGTGACCAAACCCCAACTTAAACTCTTTAAAAATTGCCCCAAAAGGTAAAATGTTGGAATAAATCATGAGAACGTAAATATTTATTTTTAAAATAGTAATAATCTTGATATACCATATGATCAAAAATAAAAGGGAATTTCTTATTTAAAGTTCATGCGCTGAACCAATTGGTATGAACCATTGATAACAATCGGTTTTTTTATCAATGTATATTTGTATTCGTTATGTATATTTGTATACGAATATTTGTATTCGTTATATCTTTGATCTTCGCAAATTTGGCTACATAACTGAGTATCGCACGCAACTACATTGGCTCAGTGTCAGGCGGAGAAAAAACGTTCTCATTCTTTCACTTCTTCACAATATTTTACATAATCCCATTTCACCTGTTTATCTGAGAGAGCTCATCCAACCCCTTTCACAACGCGGACTATCTCTTCGTTCTAGTAATGAAAGAACCCCTTTAATACCCTGTCATCGCTCTAATTTTCTTGCCTCCTCTTTCACAGTAGTCGCCACTCGATTGTGGAATAATCTACCTACTAATGTTAGAGACACCTCTTTTTTATTTACATTTAAGTCAAGATTGAAATGTCACTATCTTAATATTTCAATTGTTCCTTTATCCTTCTCCTTCCCATACCCTTTCCTCTCATCATAGTAAAGTGTTAATTTTTTTTTATTTGTTTTTTTTATTTTGTTAATCTTTGTTTTTATTTTTTGTATAAAATTGTAAGATTCAATATGTCTATGTATTTATAATTTTTTCAAACTGAACGGTTTGGGTAGGTAGGAAGAAATTGCCTTAAGGAAATATGCCCGCCCGTATATTTACATTTATTGTATATGTAAATAAAGTGTCAAATAAATAAATATTTTTTTTATTGATGATGATCCAGAGAAATCTATTACCTAAGTGTTTATGTAGTAGATAAAGTTATTGTTATTTTTGTTAATAAACTTTGATTATTATTATTATTATTATTTAATGCCAGGCAATGGACATTGTTCTCGTGCATGGTGAAGTGGCGTGTCGGGGAGCCGCCTGGGCTGGTATTCCAAACGCAACTGTAGCGTGTTTTTACGTACTAAATACGCGTTATAGGGCGCTGTAAATGCGTTCGGAATACCAACCCTGGCGCGTATCGCCATAGCATATCGAGGCGCTTCAACACAACACACAAGAGCAACGTAATTCTGCCTGTACAATATTTACATCAGCGATACGCGCTATATGGCTTCCCAACACACCATATCACAACACACGAGAACAATATAATCCTACCTTATTTTGTATTCACAATCATCTTCATAAAAAAAAATTGAAAGAAATTTTGTATGCTAAGCCAGCAGAGCTAGCTAGTGTCGTAGACGCTATGTCGTGATTTATTTTCCTGCCTACAGAGTTCATAGTCGGCGTTGTTAGTATCGGAAATTCAAATTAAAAATTACTTTGTCAGCTCTGAACAAACTTTTCCTTTGCAAGCTGCAGTGAAAGTGTCAAATATTCAGCATTAAGCCTGAAAGTTTTCCAATCCTTTTTTTTAAACTTTCGTTTACATAGTGATCGATGCATAATGATATGAAAATTTTCAGTTTACGAATGAAATAATGCACAGATATTTGATTTTTTTATCATCATTTCTCTATCAAAAGGCAAGGGTTTTACGGAAGATTAAGTGATCAATCATATGCCTAATGTGCCAGTCCAGGAAGAACGAAATATTGCAGTGGAAGCATTCTCTCCATATACTTGAAAAGCGTTCTAAAGACCAAATATCTTCTTATTAGTTTCACTCATACTGAAAAAAAAAGGTTTTTATTAATCTTAAAACTTTATTTTTTAACTTAAATTTCACACACCATGATTGAAAATAAATTTAACCTTACTCTTTTCATTGCGCCTTTCCCTGCGAGTTCGACAAATTATACGGAGGGCTTAAGTTGGAGACTGTCATTTTTCTCCATGGCAATCTCCAGGGTGTGATGTCTAAGATACTTAAATGGAAATGAAAAAGGTTCCGGGTTCGATTTTCGGTAAAAACGCAAGAATTAAAGGTGACTTTTCTCAAGCTTAATTCACAACTGTTATTGGGTATTTTGGCCTGTTGTGGTACAAAAAAAAAAAAAAAATCAAATTGGAATTAAATATAACGACATCAGTTAAAATTACTAACATCATAAACTTGGCGGCCTCTGTGGTGTAGCTTGACTCACGCACGGAAGGTTCTTGGTTCGATTCCCGGTGATAACACAAAAAATATGTGATTGTTTTTAGGCCTGGGTGTTAATGTGCTGTAATTCACCACTGGAATTGGGCCTGCTGGCCTGTTGTGGTGCAAATATACATATATCAACCAAATAACATGTAATTATATAGTTATATAATTATTCTGAAGGATTATTTTACACTTCCAACGCCCTTTATACAACTCGCCAAAGGATTAATGCATTCAAATATTGAAGTGCAAAACCATTTCAATAACCAATACTTTACATCCATTAGAAATCGAACCTAGGACTTCAAGCGCGTTAGGCAAATGTCTAAATGCCAAATGCAAGGGGACTTTTAACCACTTGTTTTTTTTCTGATTTTTTATCAGAGATAAGTCAGGAGTTGAAAACATATATATTTTTTTGGTTCTATAGAACTGTATTCTCCATCCGCCTGGACAAAGATTTGAACACACTTTAAATACTGTTACTAACGAAAATTTATAGAAAAATCTAATTTTACAAATTATGCTTTAATTGTACATGATTCTACGTGACGCAAATTGATCAGGAAAAAAAAATCTCACCATTATTTTTTTTTAACTAGATCTCTTTGCATACACATGGTTATTAATTACTTAAAGGATGGGCTAAGTGATCACTTTATAGTGCAAAAAAAATATGTATTACATTAGTTTAAATATGTGTCTTTAAAATAATGATTCTAAATTTTTGTAGTATAGCAATACATATATTTTTTTGAGAATATTTTTGGACCCCTGTATTTAGTAGCCTTACGTGTCATTTATAAGGCTAAGGTAATTTTAAAAAAAACATTGTCGTTTGTCTTAGAAAGGAATGTTCGATCACTGATTTTGGTTTATTACCTTTATGAGTTCAATCACCATTGTTGCAAAGCCCAAGAACAATGGCGCGTGATAATTACTTTTAACGACAGTGTGAATATTTGTTATTATTCCACCTTTCCCGCATTCTGTTTTAAGATTATGGCGTTGTAAACTGAAAAATGGGCACTAAAATAACATATTTTAGAAACTGTGTGAAGAAATATCATCGCATGGACAATAGTCATCATTCCTAAATTTAAACCTGTATAGGTAACTTCTCAAAGCTCTGTGTCCGGTTAAAATTCGGGTCATTTCGAAAGTACTTTAGTGATGATGACGAAAGTTTACTGCATCAGCCAGCGGTAGCATTAAGAAAAACATTTGAGTGATTTTACCTGTAAAAAAACCGCGGTAATGATCCTCCCAACACTGCTGCAGATTTTGTTTTATTCAGCGTTTAGCAAAACTAAGGGGAAATTCTGAGAAGAAAGGTGCCGTTCTTTTACAAGTTGCGGCTCTTGCTCGTTCATTTGCTCTCTCATTTCCTACAATACCAGCATATCCCCTTATCCAGCATAGTTGAATTATCATCCCTCTGATTTTTAAATGTTTAATTTAATTCAAAATATCTACAACTAATGGATTTACCGACCGAGTATTAGTTATAGCTTGAACGTCCAAGAGACAATCAGCCAAAATTTGTGGCGATATTACATTACTAGCAACTCTCACACATAAGAAACAAAACATAACTGGGCCGCTTATTTTCAATAACGGTCCACAGCATAGGAGTTTTTTTTTGTTTAAATATAAAAAAGAGTCTCCTAAACTAACCATTTTTTTTTTATTATATTTTTTTGCATCTTAAAAAAGGTACCTTTACATAAAAAAAACAAAAAAACTTTCCATAAATACAAATAAACCCCCAAAGGCATGGCTTGTGCATATGTAAATATTTAATTTTAAATTTCAATAAAGCCTACTGGAAGAATACGATAGATATTAAAAATATAAAATAATTGCCAACATTAGAACATAATTTTTTCACACATTAATCACACAAATATATGTGATATTCATTAAAAAAAAAATTTTTTTTTTCAATAATTTTAACACAAATGTAAATCGAAACATATTTAAATAATTTGCCTTAATCGTATAGTCGTCATGAAATGCATTTGACAGTTTTGGAGCTTTAAAAAATAAGAGTCTCTCCCGTGTCTAGATTTAAGGGTTTTAAGCAAACTATTTAATCTTTAATGATATCTATTAATTTTTTTAGCAAATAAATGTTCGCGCGTAAAAACTTTTAGAAATTGCTAATAAAAATATGTTTATTAAAACTAATGGGTTACCTCGTTATGCCCTGAATTACTAATTACTTCGGAAAACGATAAATTAGAGGCATAGCGGGTTGTTACTTTTTTTATTTAATGTATAATGAATATTCATAATACATTGTGCATAAAACAAACCAGTTCAAAAAAGAATTGTGTCCGTGTGAAGTCTCTAGAATTAGTGCGTTATTAAAATAATAACTACTTTTTATTAACAATTTACAACAGATATGGAGAATACCTTAAATAGGGGAATATTAACTTAAAACATAATTAATAAACGCTGTTCTGCAAGACTAAAAGCAAGAAAAATACGAAATAAAAAATAAAATTTAGCGAAGGAAACCTTAATAGATGAAAAAAAAAAAAAAAAAGCTGGTGTTTAGGTACAAAGGATATCCAAGGACAATAAAAAAAGCAAAACCTCATGTTGATGACGCTTAACCAAACTCTGAGGATATCAATGTTTCTCGCTTCTCGGAAAAAGAATTAAAGGACACTATAATTCTCGTGTGGCTGTCTGCATAAGATACAAGACAAGATATGTCTCTCTTTTATTGAAATTACATTTCCACACCAGATTTGGAAAACAAAATTTTCATAAATATGCTGAACTTTAATATTTAACATATTTGTTTTTTCCCTGAGAAGAATAATTATACAAATAAAAGTGATCCTTATACCACAATAAACATGTTTACCTCTATAAGAAAGAGCATGAAAATATAACTTATAACAAGGAAAACAGAGAAGTTATTCTGTGGCTGGTGTTTGTGTGAAAGAGAGAAATAAAAGAAGAAATTCGTTTAGTCGGTTATTGGTAGTAAGCGGTCCACGTTTGTTAAATGACCGGTGTATCTACGATTTTTGATATATTTTGCTATAACAGTACCAAATTTATTTTTATTTTTATAATGGACAAGGAATTATTTAACAGTATGTCCCCTTTCACCCAATAAAATGTTCCTTTCTTGAATGGTCAAGCCTTTATGTTGCATATATTCAATCAATGCATTAATTCAATAAATAATAATTTATATTTAAACTAGCTACGAGTAAACCTAATAGAGTAAGAATTTATAATGTTTATTTGATCTTCCCACTATTCTAACTTAGTAAATTTATCTCCATGTGACTAATTTAGTTAATTACCCCACTCCTACGTGTGTGCAACCACTTATGATCACATACCGTCAGTAAATCATTTCTTAGTAAACATTTTAAACGTTAGTAACCATTGTTTTAAAGTTCCTAGCGCATTATTCTTAGAAGCGAGCGCATGCGCCGTAAATCACGGAACGCCATATACTCCTGCTATATCACGAAGTATATCTTGTACGAATCCATATATCACTGATGTACCTAGATTTACGAAAACCTAGTACATATATCAGACAGGGTACTTAAACATAGATAATATATTGCACCTACATAGAAGATGTACCAAAATCGAGATTAGATTAATTATTCGTAGTATTTTGAGTACGTGAATTTTTTTGTAGTAGAAATAAAAGACGAAAGATACTTAAATCCACAAAATTGCAACAATAAAGTAGTTCATTGTTTTTTTTTGTTTGTCAATAGACTATTTAATAAGGCCGATTTTTCATTTTTATTTTTATATATCGTATTATCAGCGCGATTCTGTATTTTTGGAATAACTTCGCGTGCGGCGTCTGAGGTTTTCAGTCAGTTCTCCCGATTGGTTTGTTTACGGTTAGCAAACCGGATATCCTATACAGCTTTCATAACACCGGTTGGTTCATATGAATCAGTGACGTCGTTCAAAGTCGTGCGTTTTTATTAAAATACTTTTTATTATTTTTTTCGTACATTTTCAGCCTTACAATTTAATGCTCTAATTTTTACCGCGCGCAAGAAAATATTTTTTGTATCCAATTTCCCGTAGGGCTGAAATTCCTCATAAGTAAAAAATTTTATCGCTTTCGCGACATCTTTGAGACAGGTATCTTTTTTTAAAAAAAATGTGTTATATAATAACATGAGCTGCGTTCTATTTTTTTTCAAATTTAAACATTGATATCAAAAGTTTAATAAAATCATAAAAGTTATACCTACGTTATTCGAAAGAAAATATTATCTGCTCTACAAGATATTATGTTTTACATAACATTATTTAATTACAAGCAGTGGCAGCTAAAGGGGTTAAAAATTGGGGACTATTTTTTTTACTTAATAGGTACATTTTATTCGAATACAAATTGATGTACAGGTTAAATGAATATTAAAAAAAATAAAAAAAATGTTAAAATGAGATTAATATGGACAAAACAAGGAGATAGTGGAAAGAAAAATTGATAAGGAGCGGTAAAGGATGATTGAAGGAAAGTAAGAGTGGAAAATTGCATTTGATTTAATGATTCGATGAATTATGAATGAAGAGCATGAATCAAGCCTATTTATTCTCTTCTGTACATATTGTATGGAGTGTTTAATATATCAAGACTATTCAAATTTTCGTAAAATGTTTCACATATACGAGGGATCGTAGAATGTTTCCTATGATTAGTTTAAATTTTACGAATATAGAAAAAAAAAGAAATAAAAATTACGCTAAAATTATTGTAAATTTCACAATAACTTTAGCGTATTTTTTTTTTGTAACAATACATGGATACATCTATGTCTACGTAGATTTTTCTAATATGTTTGACAAATTTACAAAATACCTAACATAGCAAGTGCACTTTATCTTGGCTCATAGAGTTTCTTAAAAATGTCTTAATTCGCTTTAATGTTGAAAAATATATTTCACTCTCAACTATCACCATCGTAATCCCACAAATAAAAATTACTAGTGCCTACATTTAACTTTTAAAACACAAACAAATTACTAAAAACGTATAGGATTTAAATTTTACGAGTCAATATGAATTTATTGCAAACAAAACAGGACCCTAACAACTACTAGGTAATTGGACACATGCAAGAAGCAATATATTATTATAACAATTAATTCACAAAGCTCATTTCAATCTTGTAAAAAAGGACGGAAAAATATAAACTTATGTCAATCTTTTCCATTAAGAATTCGTCCTTTTTAAGTTAAGGTATGTAAAACACATGGGAATTCATTAATAATCGTATCTCTTGCAGTCTAGACTAATACCGATATTATTGTTATCATATCATATTTGCCGCAACAAATCGGTTCTTAGAACAGGCATATGCCCATATGAAACCGATTGCAACATTGGGCATACTAATATTTCTGGCTTGTCGACCCTTCATATACTGAGCCCACTCCTAGTACAAGCAGAATTCGCCAGAGTGTTTTTGTGCCGTTTTTGTAAAAATATATGTATAAACTAATAAATAAATAAAAAATATACATCTCATAATTCTTTGTTCAAAGTTTTTTCTCAAATATCTCTGTTAAGTTTTCAATTGAGATTTCTAAATTAGTTTCTAATACTCTTATATGTTGATAATGATTAAAAAAGGTGAAAAATTTGTTGTTAATTCCATTAAATTAAATTGTCGTTTTTTAAAATACCCCATCAGTATTTTCAATTATTATAATTACAGATATAAATTGTCGATTCATCTTATATTAAGTTTGTAAAAGTTTTGTTAAATTTCAAAATTAATTTTAATTAATTCAGCTCTAGACTGCTTATATGCAGTTTATTAGCATAAGTTGGGTACCCTGAACCCGTAAGGTGCGATTTTCCAGTCCGCTAGCTACAACCGCATCCCTATGATTCACTGCCTACCCCTTTCTAACCGCAGGTGTTGTACATATACATACACTTTATATAGGTATTGTGTAGGCTTTAACTGAGGTACATCGCAAATGAAATGTTCTCAAAATGTAAGTTACTAAAATATCATGGGATATACACCATAAAATATATTTTTCATTATAATCTTACTGTTGATATTAAACACTGATTTATATTTAATATTTTTTTTACCCAGCCCGTTACTGTGATGTAACTGGCGTTGCTTAATCAATTAATATATCCACCACTGCTATAAAAATTACAGTCTTTTTTTTTTATAATCGTTAAGTTTACCTTAACGCATAAGAAAAAAAAAGTATATTTTGATATACTTATTAGATAACTTATAATTCCATATTTTGTCCATCAGAATCTCCAAAAACACACTAAACGAACACTAAAGTTGCCAGTACTTCTGCCTTACGCCTGTAAGTAGAGTTCAATATAGGAGATTATTTTGCCCACGCTGCGAACGTCAGCTAATATTTTTTTTTCATGTTGTAAGCAATCAGTTTTTTTATTAATTTTTTTTTGCACCACAACAGGCCAGGAGCCCCAATTACAGTGGTGAATTACATCCCAGAACCCAGGCTTGAGAAAAATCGTATTAATTTTTTTGTTTTCTCACCGGGAATCGAACCCGGAACCCACCATGCGTTAGTCAAGCGTCTTGACTACTTCACCACGGAGGCTGCCAATTTAAACATATTATAATATAACACAATTTTTTTGTCCACTTTGCCGAGTTAACAAGGATACATACCCCGTTACAAGCTATGCAATTACAAGTCGGTCCAAAAACTTCAAAAAATGGACTGTTTAGAGTTTAGAATAGTACAAAAACTATAAACGTTGTAAATAATTCACCAGTCTTGAAGATGCTTACTTAGGGGAAAGCGCTCGTTAGTCAAAATAATAAAGAGTAAAACTAAACCAAGAAGTTTGATTGATAATTTTATCGAAATCATTAAATATGGAGTTTTATCAAAAAATATCAACAAAAAACATCAATTTTATGCAATTACATTTTAATACTAACTAACTAACTAACTAACCATCACGCCATTTCCCCAGAGGGGTAGGCAGAGAGGATAGAACGCCACACCACTCTGTCCTGGCACACTTCCTTTGCTTCCTTCACATTCATACATCTTCTCATGCACGCACGTCGATTATTCCGACTTTTCACATGACCACTTTCAAGAATTTGTTGTACTTGATCATGCCATGTCTTTCTCGGCCTTCCTCGACTTCTACAACCAGACACATTCGCATCATAAATCTTTTTAGCCGTTCTTTCATCATTCATTCGCTCCACATGACCGAACCATCGTAAAAGACCTTTCTTAATTTTGTCGATAATGCTTAACTCAGCCTTGCATTCTGCTCTAATTTCGACATTAGGGCACCTATCATACATTGTTTTTCCGCACATTCGCCTGAGGGATCGCATTTCAACAGCATTCAGTCTACTTTCGTCCCTTTTTTTCCAACTCCATGCTTCGCTTCCATACATTAGGGTTGGTACCAGAAATCCATTGTGAACTGCTAATTTAGCCTCTTGCGATAGACACTTATTTGCTACGACAGACTTTAAGGCACCATTAACTCTGTTACCGGCACTAACCCTCCTTTCAATATCCTTGTCCATATTTCCATCTCTAGTAAACATACTACCCAGATATACAAATTCTTCGACCTGTTTCAAACTATCTCCATTTACTACAATCTTACATTCAGTCATAGTTACATTTCTTTCAAAGACCATGACGTTCGACATTTTAATACTATTTAACTAATTGCTATTACCATCTTAACACATGACTTTTAGCCGCATGGAGTTGAAACCTATGTCTTAAATAATACCCAATAAACTTATGCATGTAAATAAATAAATAAATACATAAAAAATAATTCCAGACATAAATACATATACATATTTATATATATACATACATTCACATATACATACACAAACACACATACACATACACATACCCATGCGCACGCACATACATAAAGACAATAACAGGTGGTAGTCACTTAGTGACAGGTTTGGACTATAGGATGGATGCATAAGAACATCCCATCTGAGCTCCCGGAGCTTCTGGCGCGTCATCAAAGATGTGTCCTGATGAAACACGATTCCTCTCCTATTCACCAATGCTGGCCGCTTCTGTTCGATCGCCAGCTTCAAACGGACGAGTTGTTCACAGTAGAGGGCAGAATTGAGCGTTTGGCAATAGCGGAGCAGCTAATAGTAGAGTATTCCCTGCCAATCCCACCAAACACACAGCAACACCTTCCTGGCCGTCAGTCCTGGCTTGGTCACGGTTTGGGCTGCTCGTTGGCTTTTGACAACGATTTTTGTTTCTTGACATTGTCATAAATGATCTATTTTTTATCGCCATCCGTTTTAGAGAAGGGTTGATTTTAACCATGATTTTATCGATATTTTCAACGACAGGCCTCATTACACCATAATAAAATTCCTTGAACCACTGTTATGCAGAATGAACTGAAGAAATATTGGCTTGGTATACCTTGGTATACATATATGTCGCAATTTTTTTTAGTCGCTTTCAACGCGTTTTTCCCTTTCAGAAATATATTTTGCAAAATTTTTTTTCCTTTGAGAAATCCATACTCGACGCACCATAGTTAACGACTAAACCAACCAAGCGAAATATTGTTCAAAAAACGTTTATTGTCACATTTTCACTCACACCTTTAAAACGCTGTAACGTGTAATCCGATGTGGCCAATAATAAACGAGATATCCTGATTAACAAATTACAACAGGGAGGGAGAAAACCTTAAATGAGGGCAAATATAGGTCTAGGCATTTACAGGGCTTATGACTTGTCAATGGCTGGTTTAAGTGGCCACTTTACACACTGTGTAACATTCACCATTTTGCCTATGTTTGAACATCCATATTTATTCAATTCTTCCATCTGTTGATTTATTTGAAGTTAAAGAGCTGAAACTTTTATTGTTGTGAAGAGATTCATCTGACTGAATTATTTCACATACTAGGCAACGCCTGAAAGCAATTTCCCAATTTTTAAACTTTTTCTTAGACCAGTTGGTTTCATTACAAAATTTGAGTTGGTCCAAATCCTGAGTTAAAAAAAAAGGGCGCGAAATAACTTTTTCCTTAACCCGTTATATGCAAAACTTCATGATTGCCTTTTGTATTTTTTTTTCGTTATTTTTGATTTATATATTTTATTTTCAATATCAAGTAAGAATCTCCAATCCACGGCATGCATCAACCTATCTGACTCCCTACGACCAATGTCGTGAAAGAGCGAGGTTATTTTATATAATAACGTTATCACTTTTTAATTCAACTCTAAAAATTTTTTGCAAATGCTATTGATATTTTTATATGGAAATGGAAGGGTAAAACAAAATTAGTATTTAAAAAATCGTTACTAATAAAAATATTTTGATCTTGTTCCCTAGATATTAAGACAAATTCATAATATTGATTATTAAAAAAATATATAAAGTGGATTTGATAGAATCAAATCAAAATTTTTAATATTTAACAACATCAATTAAAAAATTGTTTTCTAGTAGCCTTCTACCAAAAGAGAATTGTTAATTTTCTGAATAGGGCTACACTGAAATGCTCAGTGGTCCATGGACTCAAAAGGTCAGAGGTTTATGGTCTTATTTTGGAAAGCCTTTAGGCTGTGTTTCTAACGCTTGAAAATTATTTCAAACAACAAAGATAGGTATTAAATAAATTTTGCAAGAGAAATCTGAGTTGCCATGGAAGGTTACCCTTATTAATACTACGAATAATTTTTAAATAGGATGTATTGTAGATGTAATATAAAAAATCAATACATGAAATATAGTCGAGAAAACAATGAAATTCATAATTCAAAAATTAAGTACGGTTTTACACATTAATTCGCTCAAGTTCATAATTAAAATAAATGGCAAAGTAATAAATAATATCAAACAGATATATGTTACTGCCATTAAAGCTGAAACTGCTGATAATCTGCAGCAACTTGTCGATGAAATTACGCAGGAAAGGCACAAAATGAAAGCTCTGAAAATTAAATTATGTAAGCCAGTAAACGGAGGCATTAACATCCGTCTCATTTGAAATGTTTGTGTGATATAAGTAACTCGTTTCAAATATTAAGAATGCTGGTTAAATGACGTGTAGAATCCGGATTCGAAGATTGAGACAGCAATTAAAATAGCGAAATCGACTTTTAACAAAATATCTTATATGTGTTAAAAAAAAACATTGCTCTAGTTCCACAATCCATGGAGAAAATACGCGAATACTTTTGCGTGAAGAAACATTTATTTTTATTTTTTTTTTTCATTTAAATTTTTTTGTTTTTTTACAATAAACATAATAATAAAACAGAGTTTTAAAAAATAAAGCATAATAACTTATCGACGAAATACATATTAATAGAAAAATAGTAAACAAAAAAATCCCACAAAGGCATGGCCTGTTCGTGGGTATACAAGAAAATGTCAATGAATTTTTGCTCCTATAATAAATAATGAACAGTTATAATATTTTTGTAAAACATAAGAAAGAAAAAATAAAATTTTCTGTAAAACATAATATGGTATTTTTTTATAGTAATTAAAAAGGAAATAAAAAATATTTAAAAAAAACACAAAAATATTCCTTATTATTAAAGGGCAACAAAACAAATCATAGAAAAAAAGAGTTCATATCTTTTGTTTCAATCCAGGATAGTGCGTGTTTTTTTTTTCATCAGAAATAATTAAAAATTTTTGGGCCTATAAGATAAGCATGTCTCTGTGCGAGCCTCGTTTTGCAATGTGGTATTTCTAACACACGATTCCTTCTTTGACATGATATATTTGAATTATTTGTAAATGAATTTTGGTTCTTAAATTTATTTTTTAAACATTCAAAACAGTATATTTGTCTTAGATCTAAAAGTTTAGCTTCTTGGAACAATTGGAAAGATGAGACATGAGACTGTGTTTCATAAATATGTCAAGGATGAGCATAATTGAGGCCTTCAAACTATGAGTGCCGAAGAGTGCAGCAAAACTCATAGATTTATCGTGTTTCCGGTTTTAAGCATCATGCATAAAGAAAAGGAGATACAGACCACTGATTAAGAAGAAAAACTTCATGTTTTGGTGGCATATTTTGCAATGAGAAGCATGCCCTTTCTCAACTGACTGTGGAAGGAAAGATATAAGGCAGACCGGGTATGAGACGTAAAAGAGCATCATGGCTCAAAAACTGTTGACAGTGGTTCGATCTGTCGGATGCAACAGCGCTGATTAGAGTAGCCCAAGATCAAGATGAGGTCAGGACGATGGTGGTGAACATCCGAAAAGAGCGGCAAAGAAAAAAAAATCGATAGGTAAATAATTAGTTTCATCGCACGATATCACAAGACTTGCGTGGTTTTTAGGAATTTGACGTTTAAACATAGGGAAAATGGTGAATGTTATACAATGAGTAAAGTGGCTATTTACACCCGCCAATAAAGAGTCATAAGCCTTGTAAATGCCTAGACTTTTACATTGTCTTCTCTTTAATGTTTACTTTTAACTTTATAACTCCCTGAAGGGAAAAATCTAATCGTTGCTTCCCAACATTTCGACAAATTTTGAATATTGTTTGTATTATCACGCTTGCCTACTTTACAAGGCATCAGGCTCTCGACGTCCTGGACGTAAACTGCTGACTGTTCGCCGGTAGTTCATGCCAGAACTACGAGACGCGAACCTGACTTGGGAGGATGCAAAAGAGCTGGCAGCCGACAGAGATGCCGGGAGGATCTTTGTGGACACCATATTCTTTAACAAGGGAGCGAGCACGAAATGATGATGATGATGGTTTTACAAAAAAAAATCTTATTTAAAAGAAAATAAACATTTCCAAGAGCCACTTTAATGTTGATATACCAACGTTATTTTATTTTTGTAATTCGCAAAATCTCAAATGGATAAATTAATGACTAATATAATAAAATAAATGCTGATCAAATTATTTTACCGTGTTGTAAAAATAAACATGAATTTTATAAACACACTTTTGGGATTTCGGAATATTCTGGAACCATTTTTTTAGGTTAGAGGATAACTTTGGAAAATCCCTGAAGCACCCAGGATAACTAAATTTATTCCGAAGTTTCAAAGTTCGGATTTTTAAATATAATCTCAAATTTCGTCAATATTAAATTAGTATGTCTATCAGTTTAACGGTTTTAGACCTTTTTAAATAAGGTTAAATACATATTTTTATCCATATTTAATCCACAAAATGTCCGCAAACATTTAGACATACTAAAAAAAATGTTGATTTTTTACAGTTACATACCCCAATATAAATATTTTTTTTAAAAATTCATTAGAAAATAAAAATAATAAATCTTTTTTAACTATTATATGTAATGTCATAGATAAAAAATAAAAAAAAAGGTATACAAAATTAAATGGCAAAATTATTGCCACTTCCGATTTTTTATAGTCTAACCAAAACGAGATAAAAAATACAATAAAAAAAAATTATATTAAATGTTTAAAAAATATTAAGTTTAAAAAACACAAACCGTTAAAACATTACGCGCGATTGTTGTTTCTATTTTTTTTTTTTTTTTTTTTTTTTTATATACGCCTCCACTCGTTTGCGAGTGATTTTGTATTGTTTCTATTGATCACATCAATAATATTTCATGCACTTTAATTTATTCTATTGCATCATCCAAATATTCATTTACAATATAGAAACATTTATTGATACATTATACGAGTACATCAGTGTTTTACTAGAGCTGGTAGCTTTCTACAATATGCACACTTTGGGTAGTGTAGTCAGCCAGAGTTTAAAAATCATTTTTACTAGTCAAATACATTATTGAACTTTTTTGTATAAAAAAACCTATGTTTGCATTGTTTATCATTTGCCAAAGTAAAAAAGATTCCAACTGATGTGAAAATGTCATTATTCACTATTTTCCCAAAAATGCTTTTATCTTAGTTTCTAACTACGTTTAATTAAACACAGTTGAATTCAACTTATTGCATTTTTAAGTACTACACAATATTTCTAGTTCTCTATCTGAAATAGTTTTATTTTAATTGTGGTGTTTTTTTGTCTCTTTGGATCTATGGAATGTTAACTTTCCCTTCCCGGTGATGTGTAGCTAGTACACATTGCATTTTACAATTTGAATATCTCTATAATAAAAAAAAAATTGTTATCGCCAGTTACATACTTTCATATTTATTAAAAAAATGTATTATTTATTAATAAATAATTATTGGGCACTGGAAAAGAATTTTCTAACAAATCGGAAATGAACCACCAACACATTCAAAAGTTTACCAATGTGTCGTGTGTCGTACAATAATAGTACCTAATAAACGATTGTCTCAAGCACTCTTAACGTCTCACTCTCGATGCTTTTGTTACATTCATAAGCGAAAGAGACAAATTCACGCGTCACGCAGGCCAAAAGCAAAGTAACTTGTACCACTGCCTCAATACGCCAGATGCGCAGTTGCTTTCGAGCCTTTGTTAGGGACGGTCTCTCTGTTAGAGCTGTGACCGTCACCCAATGTTTTTTTTTATGATTTAGTAATTAAATCAATAATATTAGAGTTTTTGACATTAACTAAAAATTATTGAAAGAAATGCCAACGAATAATTATTTTTTTCCGATATACAATTTCTCATTTTTTGCATGTGTATTGGACTACACAGCACTGTAACGCGCGGATGTTTTGGGGCAGTAAGGAAAGGGATATACATAACTTTAATTATTAAATATATTTAATTGTTATTTGTGGCACTTAATGTTTCTAAAAATTTCTTTTTTTTTTTTTGATAACATGTTGCGAAGTTAGTACGATACAGCCGTACTAACTGCGGTAAAGTAAAAAAGTAAAAAACCGCGCAATTTTCAATATGCTTTTTTGTTGAATATTAAAACTCATATTTCCAAAAGCACTCTCTTACAAGGTTTCTGGTTCTATTTTACTTGAAAAACTACATTTTTTATTTTCGGGTATCCAAAAAATAATCTTCGCCAAAATTTCACGCAAGCAAAATTGTTTTTTATATAGTTGAAAAATTTCTGTGTACCAAAAATATCGTTCTCTAATGATTTTTGAATTCGTAGATGTTATGTAGCGTTTTCAATTTGTGTAGTTTCCTGCGAAGTTAATCGCACTTAATTAATCAGTTTCAAAGCATGATAGTTTATACTGAAGATGAATTATTGTGCCACTTTTAACTAAGACATCATCAGATAACACAAATTACTCAAGCGAACACTAAACTACGCACAGCGAAACACCAGACACCGCCAGGCGCTACGCGTAGCTACGTTTCATGTTATGCCTACATCGTTTTCCTTGAAAACCCGTGTGATTTACAATTCACCATGTTATTAAATTTGTTATTTTAACTTATTGATGAGGATTCAAAAATTTCAAGGTTTGGGTAATTAATTTACCAAAGAATAAACAGCAAGAAACCAAATTGATTGTTAGGTTGTTTTCCAAAGTTGACTGTTCCAAAACACGGAAAATTGAATTTTATATCAGACGAGCTGAAGACGCCAATGCTTTGATATTGCAAGTTTTTACTCGTTTACATATAAAATGAACACAATCGAAAGTTTGATAGAAATTATTGTATTTAGTTGAAATAAGATATGTTTATAAACATTATTTTTCTTGTGTTTTGGATTACTGTTTTCCTATACCTAACTGTCTTGAAGATGCCTCTCCGATGCTTTTCAAAAAAACCACTGCATTTTGGACTTTTCTTTTTTTTAGCCTAACTAAAATAGACAAAATCGTCGTTTCGTGGTCCCATTTTTCTTACCTCAAAACTAAACCGAATTGTTTTTTTTTTTTAAATAGAGTATTAAAATAAAATATTCTGGATCTTACCTGGAATTACCTAAGACAGCGTCAGCATAGATTGTTTCATATACCAATATTCAGGACCAACCTGCCTATAGTTATGCCTGTTGGAAGGGCTACCGCTATGCTGAACAACATCGCTCTGGATATTGATCTGTTCAATGTAACCGAAGGGGTTTTCCGGAGCAGGATTCTTCTACTACTTTGGCATGAGTCTCTTTCGTGTATTTTTTCTTTTTTATAATGTTTACGTATTGAATATATTTTTGTAATGTTTGTGTCATATTTAAAATGAATTACTTGAATTGATTTTAAATTTTGCTAAAAACGGCACGTAAATGGATCCAGTGGTTATTTAGTATATCAAGGACATACATGTGAACATTGATTTATTATAGAGTACAGTTTTATTCTTACGATAGGGGGAAAAAAGCAAAAAAGACACATAATTTCAATTGAAGTATGGATGCTTACTTTCTTACTAGGTATAACCTGTTCTGGGATAGCTGGGAAATATTCATCAACTATTTTTTTAATGAATCATTTTAATTATATTGTTATAAAAGTACAAAAATAAACAAAAATACAAGCGTGTATTAAATAAAAGTTATTATATCACAAATTAATTTGGGGACTTAAAACAGGTTGATACACTTATTTAATTTTGTCAAAACGCATAACTATTGGGTATATAAAATGTACTTAGACAAAACTGATGATTTCCAGGAATTAGTCAGTTTTTGGAAATATTCTAAAAAAAACAAAATATCGGTTTTTAAGGTAAATTTTGTGTTTTTTTTTCAAACAAAGAAAATAAGAGGATTAATCAAAACACGTGTGTCAAATACGTTTTCTTCGTATTTTTATTCCTCTTTATTCCTTCGATTGAACGCGAACATAATGTGTTGAAAATGCTGACATTTGTAAAGTCAACATTAAATTTTAAAGGCTTATACATAAATTAAATAATATGTGCTACGTAAAAACATATAAAAATTTTCAAATGGCGGATGAGTTTTAACATTTTGTTTTACTTTTGAAGCTTATAAAGAAAACGGACACGACTTATGTTAACACCTAATATTTTTACAAATATTTTTGGTGTATTTGGTGGAAAGGCCTATTTTTTTCAGGAGCAATATATACTTGTCATACCTTTATAATTTTATCAACACTTTATCATTTTTCGACTTTAAACAGTCTACAATAAAAAATATCGATCCCTGAAAAAGTTAAAATTTGGAAATAGTCAGTTTTGGAAATGAACTCTAGAATACTAATTGTCTTATTGTTTCAAACCATATACTAACTAACCTTGTTCGTGGAAATCAAAATCAATTGCCAATCAAGGCGATAATTTAATTATTTAAGAACTGTTTTTTTTAATTGAAGAAAAAAAAAAAAAAACTGAAAAAAAAGGCGGGATTATGTGTTTGAAATGGAATTAGTACTCTCTGAGGTAAAAATCTCGAAAGTGAAAAATGATTGAAGAGTCAGCCTCGTCGTGTACTGGTTAGTACTTTTGCCATTCTGCTTATAGTACCGGGATCGATTCCGATCTGATTTGCAGTAAGATGTTTTGTTAAATCCTCTACGCACTGTGTAGCATTCACAATTCTGCCTATGTTTAAAAATCTGAATTTCCTCAACTCTTTCATCTGTTGACTTTTGTGAAGTCAAACAAACTTAAAAAAAAAAAAAAAACCACATCCTCATTTTTTTTGTATGTGCGTTCTTGTCGAATGCAACCCTGGTAGCTCGATGAAAAAAATATTTATGCTTCTAACTTTGTTTTTTACAGATTCGATTCAAAATTTTAATATTTATGAACACGCGCTGCGCAAAGATCTACATTTCGCTGAAAGCCTCACGTAAATAGGTCAAGCCGTTTAGGAGGAGTTTAGTGATATCACACGTACAGAAGAATTATATATATATATATATATATATTCAAAACATTCGTACAAATCATATTCCTATATAAGTACACCCCTCTGTTGGCGAGAAGACCGGAGTTTGACGTTTACAAAAAGAATGCCATATTTGAATAAATATTTATTTTATGTTTTGGAATTCAACCATAAACAAGTACCTCGGTACCTACTTAAATTCAATATTATTTGAATGTAAACAATTTTTATTTTTCGAATTTAATCACAAACAAGTACCTAGGTACCTACTTATTACCGAATTATATATATATATATATATATATATATAAATATAATTCCAAAACATAAAATAAATATTTATTCAAATATGGCATTCTTTTTGTAAACGTCAAACTCCGGTCTTCTCGCCAACAGAGGGGTGTACTTATATAGGAATACGATTTTTACGAATTTTTTGAATTTAATATTATTTTAGTATTACCAAAAACCCAGTTAAAAGGAATAATTGGGTAGAAATCATAAGGAATTTAAGGAATAATCTGATTGAGATCCACAAAAAACGAATACTGTTTGTAAACATTCAAAAACAAACTTTTTTTATACCCAAAAAAACAACATATATCCATTTTTTTGTAAATACATTCTCCTGGAATGCAACCCTGGTAGATCGATGAATAAATAATTTATGCTCCTTACTTATTTCTCACAAATTAGATTGAAGATTTTAATATCTACGAACACGCACAGCGCAAAGATCTATATTTCTCTGAACACCGCACGTAAATCGGTTAAGCCGTTTAGGAGAAGTACGGTGACATCACACGTACAGAGGAATTATATATATATAAAGATATATACATATATAAAATAAACAGGCTATCCTTAACATATTTCATATTGAAGAAAACGTATCCGATGTTACGAACAAATTACTTGTTTGAAGTTTCCGAACAAGTTTATGTGTCCCTAGAGCTCAAAATAATATTTTAATGACTGTGTTATTTTCAAAAAGATCTGATTTATACCTTTGTATTGTAAGGTTCTTGTAAAGAATCCGAGGAATAGTTTTTAGCTTTGTATTTTTCTTGCAAAGAAATATCCAATGAATAACAAGTTTACTTTGACAGGCTTCTTTTATTTCTGCGCTAAGCAAAACAAACTTTCCTATCAGATTCTCTAGACGCTTTTCTCTTTCCCATTCAATTATGCATTCTTTGTTCCTGAAGAAGTCGCAGCAATGCCAGAATCCTGCCCAAGTCAGACAAAGGTTACCGATTGCTTTAACTAATGAAATAGTTCGAAGAAGCCATACCGGATATAATGATGTTCTGTTCCAACCATACAAGAGTAATATGTGTTTTTATTACAGAGATTGATTATGAATAAAAATTCTTACAAGTGCCAGTAATTCAATTTATTTTAAAATTTTGTTTGTATTTTATTTATTAGGAATCATACACCGGAAATGTTAAGAGCGGAACATTTTAATGAAAAATATCGTAATTATTTTTTTTGGAAGATCGCTTTTTTTAATTTTATTTTTTTATTGAGATTAAAAACGTATTCGACCAATGAAGCGATACGCACTGGGTAGGGGAGGGTTTGTAGAAGGGATGCTAGTTCGTGATATTATGTATTGTCTCCATTTTAAAATTGTAATATTTTTTTATATTTTTATAATTAGTACATGAAAAAGTTAATAAGTGGATTTTTTTTAGTTTTGCGGTCTGGCCCTGAAACACAGTGAATTTAATTTTGCAAGACCCGTCACGTTTAAAGATTTATCCCTCATATTATGCAATATTTCAAATACAACTTTTACTTAAATATTAATAAAGTATGAAAGTAATAGAAACCAGTTTGAATATAAACAAAAAAACAAAAAAAACTCAAATTGGAAAAAAAAGCTTAATCTTTTTTTTTTAAATGCATTAAAAAAATAACTATGAAAATAAAATAAAATGACTAAATAATATATTATGAAGTTAGAGCAATGGATAGTAAATTAGTTTTAAATTTCCTTAGTGAATTACAAAAAATCTATACATGTATATTTTTATTATAAACATAAATGTTCACTACGAGGCCGACAAAGTCTCAGCACGCTTGTGTACCGTACAAGAGATCTCAGGTTCAATTCCCGATGTGGTTGATTTGAAATATTTTTTAAACAAGGTGTTTTTACGCTTAAATATATCATAGTACCTGGACTGGCACTCAAGACTGAACTTCTTACCTTCATGTAACAAAAATAATCAAGATACGCTACGGTTGGTGTACCAATGCTGTTTGGTCAGTCCAATGCCTTTCCGGCATTGAGCACTGATAAACAGCGGGATTTAGAGATTAGTGGACTGTATGGAAATTGTTACTCAGTTTTGAAGTTCTTCTGATTGTTTCTTATATGAAGCACTTCATTATTGCTGCAGCACGGATACCGATATCGTGTAGATGATGATGAACTATATAATTTAGCTGTTTATATAACACTAAACTTCGCTTTGTACGAAAATGCTGACGCAGTATATGATAAAGATTTATCAGAGAGACAACTTTTCACATGTGACTTGCTCACTGGATGGTATAAGCACAAGAGTTTTAAAATCGTTAGGATTTGGGAAGGAACGGAATATTTACAGACTCATGCGAGTTGCTAGTATAGAAAATGTAAAATCAGTACTTAACAAATGCAGTGCCGTATGCATCATGATATTATATATCAAAATATTTATATCCGCAGGAATTTTTTCAGGTTCAAAGGGTTAACAATATTATACAGGAACTCGATTGAATAATCAATCTATGTACATTTAATCTAATGGTAAATTATTTAACATGGATGGATGTGGTTCTTCTTAGCGCTTACAAAACAAAGAAAAGCCAATGAGATCGTGGGAATTGAATTGTGGTTTGGATTTATTTCCGCTTCTAGAGAGGAAATCAAATGCGAAAAGAATTCATTTATTCTGTTCGTGTTCCTCAGATTATTTTTAATTTAGTCCAACCGTGTCTCTTATAGCCTTCTTCATGGTTTCTAAAAATCTCTTCTTAGATAATGAAAATATCCCAGTTTTGAAACAGTATAAAGATAAAAAAACATTTATTCTTAAGACGTATACATACTCAATTATGTTAATGTTTTTTGTAGATATTTATTGATAAAACTCCAAAGTTAATAATTTAGATAAAATAAAAAAAACTCGTTTGATCACACTTTTGACCGTGAAAATAATGTCAAATTATTTAGTTTTGAAAATAAAGGGAAAAAATTAGACAAACTTGAAACATTGGAAATAAATAGGATAAAATTTACAGCTTTAGTAATTAACCAACAATTAGAATTCACAAACTTCCCTTTACTTAAACCTTTAATTGAATTTAATATTGTTAAGTTCAATCTCACGGACCAAAGGTCTGTGGTTCGAATCCCACTCTACCCCAACTCGATTCCCACTCTCTAATAGTGAGTTATTTAAAACTCGTTGAAAATGGCCCTCAAAAATGTAATATTTGGGTTAATCATAAGAACGCAAATATATATATTTTTTTTTTAACGTTATAAGTGTTTTTCTCTATGAATATTTGAGTATTAGTTAGTTAAAGCCTCGAATATCACATTTTTTATTTTCTTTATTTAAAAGAAAATAATATAAACGACAAAAAATATTATCAAATTAGTAATTTTCATTTCGAAAACAAAAATGTAATATTTATGTATGGTCCTTAAAAATATGTAAACTTCCCTATTATAAAATCCAGGTATTGTGCTAAATGAATCTGCTAAAATGTGTATTTCCCACTCTTGTTACTTCTCCCATATGTTTCTTCATTACCTTTGAAATTATAGGAATTATAAAAATTACAAGGACTTAATTCTAGTTTCGGTAGAAAACATTCCGAAAAGTTAACAGTTTTTGCAAAACAGTAGTAAAAATATGTATGTTGTCAGTCCTTTATAAAAAACTTATGTGATCTTCTTATAACAACACTTTCTGAAAGAAGAACTATTAATGATCTCATTGTACTGTATAAAATTGTAAACTCTCTTTTTGACGCACCAAAAATAGTTGAATCGATTAATTTTAGAGTACCTGCTGTAAACACTAGGAGTACTTTATTGTTTCATTGCTCCAGTACTTCTTCCAACCAACAAAACAATTCATTGATACCGAGACTGCATAGGTTAGGTAACACTTATGGAACGGCTGCAGACATTCTGCCTAATTCTTTACCATCTTATAAGTCCACAATATCAAGTTTATTTGTAGCTGCTCGTCAAACTATTATTGACAATTCAATTTCATAAATAAACAAAAAATACTGACTTGTTTATTTTTATTACCTTATGCTTGTTTTTTATTTTTTACTATCATATCAAATTGCATTGTAGTATTGGCAAATACGCATTTCATAGATACATATTTTTATTTCTTATTTTTTCGTTATAATATATATATTTTTTTTTTATTTTAAAATTTATTTATAAACCCTTACGGATTATAACATTCATTTTACATAAAATAATATATACATTTTTCATTTATACTCTGTTGTTCAAAATAATATTTTTTACATCTTTTGTAAAGTTTTGTCTGGTAGTTTATTGTATAATATCAGTCCCTGGTTTATTAGTCTTGATTGTCCTTGTCTTGTTTTAGAAAGTTGTATATTATGTCCATGTTGACTACAATTTTTTACTAGTTTTAGTTCTTCGTCTACAATTACATTAGTGGCTAATTTATGGATAAATTTTAATGATTTTAGTTGAAAGAGTTCAGTTATATTTAATTGCTTAGTTTGTTTAAAAAGTTCTCTAGTTGCAGTTAAAATGCTTGCTTGTTTATTAATTTAACTTAAAAATGTCTTTTTTGCTTACCGTAACACTTTATTTATTGTTTGCTTAACAGAATTTATTTCATAAGCTTATATCTTTGCATTTTTTGTTTATATGCTTACTTTTTTTTCTTGCATACCTTTGTTATAATTGTTTTTTTTTTACTTTGTAAAACATTTTATCATATCCTTTTTAACTAATTTCACAAACTTTTTCTGTATATTCTGTTTATTATTTAGTATGTTAGCATGTATTTCATTTTAATTTTTTGCAAATGCCTTTTGGGCGTTAATGAACAAAATAAATAAATAAATAACCAACCCTTGTCACAAATATTATAAAAGTTTAAAATGTTGTAAACAATTTATCAGTCCTGAAGATCCCTCCTAAGGCAAAAGCGCTCGTTGGTCAAAATTTAATTAAGTGAAACTAAACTAAGCAGTATCACAAGTGTTTTTTGTTCTATTTTGTGTTCGTATCCTGAGCTGCAAAAAACAAAAAACAAAAAAATATTACACTAAATATTGTTTTTTCCGTCCACTGTGATAATAAGTTCATCAAGTGCTGTAGTTGAAGCGTTTGCCTACCACTATTGAGATTGGGAAATAAGATAAATATACGGTTATCGATGTTTAAAATATATATTTTAGAACCAAAATGTATTTACAACTAATTCAAATAGATCAAATCAAAGAAGGAATCGTGTTCTAAAAAAAAACATTGTAAAACAAGGCTAGCACAGAGACATGCATATTTTATAGGCCTAAAATTTTTTAATAATTTTTTTTATAAATAATATTTTATTGATCGAAACTTTCAAAAATTTTCCTCTTTTAAAAAACACGCACTATCCTGGATTCAAACTAAAGATTAACTATTTTTTTCCATAGTTTATTTTGTTGCCCTTTAATAATAAGAAATATACTTTTATGTTTTTTTTTAATATTTTTTATTTCCCTTTTTAATTACTATAAAATAAAAAAAATATTTTCTTATTTCCTTATTTACAAAAATATTATACCTGTTTATTTATTATAAGAGCAAAAAATTCATAAACATTTCTTGTGTACCCACGAACAGGCCATGCCTTTGTGGAATTTTTTGTTTACTATTTTTACTGTAAATATGTAATTTATTACTTTGATTTAATCCCTTATTTTTTTAATACTCTGTAAAAAAAATTATTGAAAAAGTGATTCCGTGGCTGGTATTAAAGACTCACGGATCAGAGGTCCGAGGCGATATTGAAGGTGAATTGAGACGATAAAAATTGTACACAAAATTGCACTGGGAAACATAAGACGATTACACAACATGAACCAAAAATACTGACCTGCACAAATAGACCAGACAACAACAATACTACTATAATTTAAACAAGAAAAGACAGACATAGAACAGTCAAAAACACTACAGTGATTTACTAACCTTACCACTTGAAAAACACGATGGAGACTAATTATGTAAAATAGATAAGCTTTTTTTGTTGACATCGATCCTCTACAAAAAAATATTTGTATAATTAAATCTGACATTGCCCGTTTTAAATCTGAGGGACAGATTAAACTAATGCGGTAAGAGGTTAAGTATGGATAAGCGTATTTTTAAAATATGTTTTAAATATACCGTTTATTTTTATTCAAGAATAAGCTTAATTACTGTCACTAAGAATGAAATATATGTGTTGATAAATAAGTCGTTGTAAAATTCTGAAAAGAAACAATGATTTTTTTTAAATTTATAATTAATTAATATAAATTTTTAAATTAATAAATATATTTATTTACATACATAAGTTAACTGTACATTATTTGAGACATAAGTCACAATTCCATGGGACTTGAAGTCTTGTGTTGAGATAAAACGAGCAATTAGTTGACACAGACATATGAGTATATCACCACAAATATAGGATCAGAAAAAAAAAATCGAAAGCATATTTGTGGCACATCAAAATGGTAAACAGTTAACTCAATCATTCAAAAAACCATCAAGGAGTTTCCTATTCAAATCCCTCCCACTAAGGAAAATCCAGTCCTTTACTCCTTTTAATATCAATATAATTTATTTATATGTGGGTCGTTTAAGATATGGGCACCTACAACACTGGATACTTGCAACTCTGGGTGCCAGGCCTACCAACACAAATGCGTAACACGTCACCAATGACTGAAAAACTAAATTAAGACTCTCTTTGCCCATCATTGATTCATTTTGTCTTCGAAACAACATTGTTAACATAAGTACTTAAAAGTTTTCAGGTTAATTAATTTCAATTATCACGGTTTTAACCAGAATTAGTTCGGTATTGATGACATTGTATTTTGATTGTTTTTAGTCAATCAAATTAAAAATAAAACGCCAGAAGAATTTGTTTATAATTTTTGGAAATTTTAAACACACAACCTTGTAACGAAATTTCGGTCGAAAGTCGAAATTCTATACAATTATTTTTTTACATAAAAACAGATTCACTTCAAATAATATTTTGTTTTAGTTATTAAAAATATAATTATAGATCGCCTACATTAGTTATAATTTTAATTGTGAGTTATTAACTGATACATTTCTATTAAATGAAGTAATAAATTAATGATTCATATATGCATTTTAAAAAAATAAATGAATTAAATGATTAATTTATTTTTAAGTTGGTCGTTTAAAACTTGGGCGAAGTATTTTTATTTTTCCCAGTTTCCAATAATTTATTTTTGTATTAACCGATTGAAATCTGTGTATTTATCAATATATTTTACTACCGATAATTTATTTATTCACTGCTCGATTACAGCAAATTTTGTCAAAAAGGCTTAATTGAGCGATCTTAAAAATGTAAATAAACGATTGAATGGGCGCTGTCAAATTATTGCTGGAATAAATTTCATTGAAATTTTCATTTTCCTTTTGATATTATTCCGTTAAAGGAACACGGCAATCCCTCTATTGTTTTAAAGGAATATTTTTCCCCGTAATTGGAAAGAATCCCCGTAAAAGGAAATTCAAATGAAGGATTTTAAAGGGTAATATCATATTTTAAGGAACAATACCCAATTAAGGGACGGTTGTATTTTAAAAATATACCATTTACAAGTTCAGTAATGATAAAAAAATAATACAGCATCGTCGTTTTCATTTTCGCACTCGCACCACTGAGTGATAGGGAGCTAGTTTTTAAATTGAAGTGTGTCTTGATCATTTGATGCATAAGGCAATAAGATTGGTTTGACACTAGATTTAGTCATGGGGGGCAAGTACAAACGCTATTTTCATCGGTACATACCGAGATGATATATTTACCGTCCCTACTATCTCTATCTATCTCGATATTCTCTACCGGTTTGTCGTCTCTGACGCCATACGATCAAATTCAACCAATAAGTTACGCCGAAACTTTTCTCCGAGTTCTTTTGTAATTAAAATTTTAAAAAGTTCTCATTAATATTTTAAAAAGACTTCTGTGATGAGCAGCCACGTGATCGTGGAAACGAGCAACGTGAAAAGCAGCAACAAAAAACTATTTGAATTAAAACAGTTATAAAGTCAATTTGAATATGACAAAAAATACAATATTATCTTTAAAAAAATAAAAGAGATATATCTAGACAAATGTGACATCACAGCCACACAAGAGTTAAAGACTTAAGTTTGAAAGTTTTAGTAATATGAGAATCTCGCCTTCCACTCAGCAGTCAGGTTCTTTAAAGGCTTGAAGGGCAAAAACTAACTTACGGGAACCATGATTGAGTGATGCATGACGTAAGGAGCTTACAATTTACTCTGAACTACAAGAATTAGATTAAAAATACGTTCAACTTAAACAACTACATAAGTCTTTTTTTATTTCCTTGTTCATCGCTTCAGATAAACTTATATTGATCTCTCGCGCGGTCATCTCTGACTTTATTCTTGAACCCCCTTCCAGCTCGGACCGAATTGGTCCCTTTGCAGAAAAATAAAGTAGTTCGCTTGCTAGCAAAGCTGGGCGGTTCAGAAGCTAAATCCTTAAAAGGTGTGAGCGCAGTTCCCTGATCCGATTACCGCCACTATTAGTGGGAAAATACCGGCTGACGTCAAACAGAACTAGCAGTGTTCAGCTTATATTGAATTTATTCGTGGAAAATTTTAAATAAAAAGTATTAAGAATTCAATTAAGTCGATTTAATGATTTTAGTATCAAGTATTTATTCCGGCACGCCAAAAGCCTCCTCTTTTAAATACGATTAAAATACCACCGTGAGATTCACGCTCAAAGTAATAATACTCCACTCGCCAATACAGGGTGTTTATTAAACCCTGTCACATCCGAAACCACAATGATCAGTATGGGCAAGAAGACATATCAGCATATTAAAAAAAATATTTAGAAAAAATAAAATTTTCAAAAATAAAATATTAAAAAAAACAAATGGTTGCTTACTTCTGCAGAAAATACGTGAGGGGAGTGCAGCGTAGTATTAGACTCTCCCCTCTTTCTCCTCGTTTCTTTCCTGCAGAAGTAAGCAACTATTTGCATTTTTTGATATTTAAAAAAAAATATATATCCATTCTAAAAAAATTTTTTAATATGTCTTCTTGCTCATACTGATCATCGTGGTTTCGGATGTGACAGGGTTTGAAGAAGACCCTGTATAGGGATGGTTGTTCCAACAATATTTTTAGTATATCCAAATAGTCGTACACAAAACTCTTTTACTTCACAAAAGTCAACAGATGGGAGAAGAATTTAGGAAAAATGGATGTTTTTAATTATTTTTTTTGTTATATGGGAGTTGCTTATTTTTTGCCTTGCTTATTATATACAAGGCTTATATTAAATGCAAAAGGTACGTTTCTTCGCGAAATACGATCTCTCCGGCGAATGTGTGGTAAAACTATGTACGATAGATGCACAAATGTTGAGATCCGTACATTATGTAAGGCTGAGACAAGCATTATCGACAAAATTAAGAAAGAAGCTCTGCGCTGGTTTGGACATGTTTATGAACATATTACACAAGTTTATGAAGAAACATGAATAAAAATAAAAGGATCTTAAAATAATTATTAAAATAGGTGGTACCGGACTCCATTTTTATACATAAAACAATGAACTTAAAATGCCCACAATAAAGCAATAGATCTCATTCTTTTTGAGTAATAATGTATAATAAAAGATGTTTTTTTTTCTTATTTTGTGCACCACAACAGGCCAGGAGGCCCAATTACAGTGGTGAAGTACATCACAGAACACCCAGGCTTGAGAAAATTCACATTTAATTTTTGTGTTCCCACCGTGATCGAACCCGGAACCTTCCGTGTGTGAGCCAAGCGTCTTGACCAATGCACCACGGAAGCCGCCTTTATTGTTATAAAAATTAATATTTAATTTTTTTACGGGTATTCCAATATTAAATCTGCCATTATTTCGAAGCTGTCATAATGTGAATGACAGCTTTATTTCACCAAGATAGCAGATAGGTAATATGGTGGCAAAATCAATAAATCGATGTCAACTTCTCTCCGTATGACACTGATTGACAACATGAATGCAGGGTGCTTGATAGAGAAGCACTATTCATGTTTAACCAAGTAAAGTCACCTGCGTCTCATTATATACAAATCCTATAGAAAACTTGTTTTCAATGACAATAATAATGATGCTTGAAGACGATATCGACTGAAAGATAAGTTTGTCATATACATCATTAAATATGTTTAATAATAAAATAAAATACAATTTCTTCAAGATCTAAGCCAATCAACAAGTAAAAATATGTTCGGACAATCATAGCCGCGATTATAAAGACAATTTTCATCGGCACATACCGAGACGGTATACTTTACTTTTGTACTATCTCTATCTACCTCGATATGTTCTACTGACTTGTCATCTCGACATCATATCGTCAAATCCAAAAAATGAATGGACCCAAATATTTAGACCACGTTCCTTACTGAATTAAAATTTTAAATAGTTCTCATTTAAAATAGTTTTCTTTAATATCCAATAAATCCCTATTGAAGCAAAATATACTCGCTTGAACACGATTTTTATATGACTTTTGAAAATAACTTCTTTGTATGTTTTGTTTTCGTCTGTATGTACCTACTAAGCGATTACAAATTCACCTATTTTAACCTATCGATGCGTACACTCAGGAAGATATTAAAACATACGGAAGAAATGTAATAACTAAGTTAATTTTTCATAGTGGAGACATTTCAACACCTAGGTCCTCTTATATGTTAATAGGAGAGAATTTAACCACATTATTTTTTTATTTTTGACTTAAAAGGAGTTTATTACACATTATTTGAGACATAAGTTTCAATTCCAAAGAATTATTGTTAACCCAATTTTCCATACGAGTACATCTAGGCGTTCGTTTTCAAAACTGACAGTTTTATCAGAATTAAATTTGAATTCAAAATTTAATTGTTTCTGTCCCATATTTTTAATAGGATCTTAAAAAAAAAGTGTCAACCTCAGAACGTTCAAAAAAATTAATAAATTGAAATGAAATGAAAAAAATTCGTTTGTACAAAATTTTTGTCACTTAAAATACGTAGATATGTTTATATTGCTTACCGAGTAGTACTAGACCCGTCAATACATACCGATGTACCTACCTCAAAACTTGAAGGTGGGAAGATCGGTAGCGTATCTTCAAAATCGCTCGGAAGAATTTATCTTCAACTATGAGGTCATAATGAAGCTATCACTTTACTGTATAGATATGTGTACCGTGACGTAAGCTTCCCCTTCTTAAATATCGATGTTCTTACCCAAAACTTGAAGGTTGAGAGATCGGTAGTGTATCTTCGTAATCGCTCGGGAGAATTAGTCTTTAACAATGACGTCATAATAAAGCTATTTCACTTGGAAAATACATTAATATACATACAGGTAATTAGAGTTACGTAATTCATCATGTATCCGGCCTAAGCCAATTACAACAGTTACATGAAGAAACATATAAACGTTGTAAGTAAAGTTAGCATGTACAAATAATTTTAAAAAATCATTTAGATATCATTATCTAGAACAATTTATACGTTTAATTTTTCCATCTGTTGGTTTTTGTGAAGTTAAAGAGCTAAAACTCTTGAAAATTTTCTACCAGTTGCTTTCAATGACAATATTTTGAGTTTGTCCAAGTATTTGAAGAGAATATCAAGATTTTACCCACTAGGGAATAATTAATTTCAACATATTACAAAACTCACCCTCACTTCTGTTCACTGAACTTTATTGTATTACAAACATTAAAAAAAAATACTTATCGGTTCATGATTTACCTCTTTGTTCTTATTCTCAAAACACCCTCTTAATGCCCATCCACAATTCGTCTTTCTTCTCTAACTCATATGGTGTCAATGCGGCTTGACTGTGGAATCATTTCCCATCCACTATCAAAGTTGTTACTACAGTATCTCTATTTAAATCACGTCTGAAAAACCATATCCTTTCCCTTCTTTAATCTATTCTTTTTTTCTCTTTACTTTTTCTTTCCATTGAATAAAAGTATTGATTAATGTCATTTATATACAAATGCAGTTATTCTAATTTTTTATATATTAGTTTTTTTCATATATTTTCTATTGAATACGCAGGGTTACTTAAATTATGTAATAAAAACATATATTTTATTGGTTGGTTGGAAGAAATTGCCATTTAGCCCAAAAAACAATGTACAATTCACATTGTAAACAAGAAATTAAATAACAAAAAAAAACAACAGAGATGGAGAATATTTCGGTAGTCAGATGGCAGAATGGACCATCTGTAATATTCAAAAATGTTCAAGGAAGCTGAAATACGTCTCAATTTCAAGACTTTAATCCACAAACTAAAATATTTTAGTGTTGTTTTTCAATAATAAATTACCATTTTAAATGACGCTGATTTTTTTATTTTTTTGCTGCGTGTATTTACTGAAATGTCAATTAAAACTTTTGAAAACTAAAACATCGAAAAAAATTCAGATGGTCCCTTCTGCCATCTTACTACCAATTTAAGGAATATGGAAGTCTTGGCGATTACAATGTTTGCACTCGTTGGCTGGTTAAAGTGATCACTTTACACACTGTGCAGTGGTCAGTTTAGACTTAAATATTATTTTGACAAATAATCAAGAAAATATCAAATCGATAAAACAAGCAATTTTGTTGAACCCAATAAACGTTATTCAATGCCGCCCGTAAACACATCAAAATTTCGAGCTATTTTGATAATCTCAAAATAATTATCATACATTAAATTTCTCGTGTACTTCCTGGGAAAACTAAAGTACTAACACCTTATAATCCGTTCACGTTTCTGTATAATCCTCTGACTCGCAAATTCCCCTATTTTTTGCTACGTCAAGCCCTTGTGAGACCCTTTCACCAAATATTTGACTAATACGATTATTCCGAGCATCCCAAACCGCTAAAACCCTAACAACATACGTGGCAAAGGTACTGAGTGGGGTCAATGCAAAGACGTTACCATTAATAGGCTCTTCTTACAAGTGCGAAAACAATGCATGTTGAATATTTTATATTTTATTTCCAACGAAATTGCGGAAAATAGTTTTCCGAAATTGGGGAAAATCCATTTGGTTTTCAGTTACCTGAAATAAGCTTCAAAGTGCTATAAGCATATCAAAGGTAACTTTGAAAACCTGTTCCCAGCAAGTAAATAGAGGAATTTCGTAACCTTACTTTTTGTTTTTTATAAATTTATTTATTTATTCAATATAATACCTGTCGTCGGGTCAATGCCAAAGTCGCGAATGAGCAAAAACATAATTTTTAAATATTGTGGTTTGAAGTTAGGAACTGGTGTTTTAAATATATTCATATATTGTAACTAAACTACCTTCTTAAAGTTAAGTACTTTTTAAAATATATTAATCAAAATGATCTATTGAAAAATTAAATAACTTCACAATTTACATTATTTTTATTACATAGTTGTTTTTTGCGTAGCTAGATTTATCAGAAATGATTTTTTCGTAGAATTTTTGTGAGGCTCCTCCCCACCCAATAATTTCATACTGGAGAAATGAGTGAACAGAATAATTGTCTTTATTTTTATTGTTATCGTTGGATAATTTATTTATTTTTTTTTTTTTTATTTGAGAATTTATTTATAAACCCTTGCGGATTATAACATTCATATAACATAAAATAATATATACATTTTTCATTTATACTCTGTTGTTCAAGATAATATTTTTTACATCTTTTGAAAAGTTTGTCTGAGTCTTTTGTTTAATTTTGTCTGGTAGTTTATCGTATAATTTCAGTCCCTGGTTCATTAGTCTTGATTGTCCTTGTCTTGTTTTAGAAAGTTGTATATGGTATTTGTCTGATATTCTCGTATTGTGTCCATGTTGACTACAATTTTTTACTAGTTTTAGTTCTTCGTCTACAATTACATTAGTGGTTATATTTATTTAGCGATTTTTCGTGAAACTCACATAAAGGGCGCGGTAAAAAAATATCCATTTACGTTTAGCAGCTACAGAGCGCATGGACGATTGAAATTCTTGTTCCTCGATTCCAAATATGATCTATATCAACAATAACAGATATGGGCTAGATTATATCATGTCTTGCAGCTACAGAGCGCATAGACGGTAAGTAATCTAGCCCCCATTTATATTATGTTTATATTTGACAATGAAGTTTCGTGTTTGAATGATATTAAAATAAAAAAGTAAAAAAAAAAACTCACTTACAAAAATTGGAGTAAGATTATAACGAGTCTTGCAGCTACTGAGCGCATGGGCTGTTAAAATTATATACCATATTTACTAAATTTAAGAGTTTTGTGGTTAACATATTACAAAAGAAATGAAAAAAAATTTGGAAATGGTAAAATAGAAGTTTAGGCATCTACAGGGCATATGAACTGTCATTGGCTGGTGTAAGTGGCTACTTTACACACTGTGTAACCTTCATCATTCTATCCATACTTAAACATCTATATTCTTTCAATATTTTCATCTGTTGATGTTTGTGAACTTATTGTAGTGAAATTTTATTGTTGATAAAATGTTCATATTGAAGTAACTTTACCAGTCGTCTTGCAGCTACAAAGCGCATTGACAAGAGGAATTTTAGCAACGTAAAAATATATGCATAAGTTCACAAAAAATAAACATTGAGCGTAGTAAATAATTTGTCAAGTGTTCATGCTTAAAAGTAAACAATAATTTAATTAAGCACTTTTTCTACATTATGGTTAATGAAATCAAAAAAGATATCTTCGAAGACTTAATACATTTATGCATTTCATTGTTTTGTTAACTTATCCGGTAATTTGATATTTTCATTTTGTTTTTTATATATCTATGTTTTCATATTGGAAGAAAGGTGGTCGTCAATCAACTAAGTTATAATCGCTGCGTACACCAAAACAACCTAAGAGCAATAATTAAATTGATAATTAGTGGTAAATTTTTAATTATTGTTTTATTTTCTGCTATAAAATTCTTCTTCAATCCGTGCCTCATGTCTGAGGATGGTGATTACGCCCGACTTCAGGCATGGCTCGTCTGTGGACAGTCTCCCTCCATCTGGAACGGTCTTGTGCTCTTCTATAGGCATTCGTCAGTGATGATTCTGATAACTCAGTGACTGTACCGCTCCATCTTGTCGGTTAACGTCCATGCGACCTTGTCCCTTCGACACTTCCCAGGAAAATTGTTTTCTCCAAACTATCAGAATCTCACCTGGAAATATGCCCAAAGAACTGCAGGATTCTTTTCTCGCACATGGATATCAATCTTTCTCCTATGTCCAGTTCCTGGAGAATAGATGCATTCGTACGTCTGGCCGTCCACGGAATCCGCAGTACTCGCCGCCAACACCACATCTCGAAAATAAACATCACCAATTATCTTTGCGTTGCGCTATAAAATAAACATCACCAATTATCTTTGCGTTCGGTGGTGCAAAGGGCACAGTATTGGTGCTCCAATAGCAGTATATTTTAATCATATAATCATATTGCAGTGGAAAACCACTTTTATAACCTTTATTTCACTGGCAGGCAAACGTGCCATTTACTACACCCCGAGGTTGACTTATCTCTACTAGATTTCCCTTTTCAAAATTTTTACCAGACAGTCGAGTCAAATATCAGAACAATATCATTCACGACATTCTAAAAACGAGAGAATGACAGACGAGACTAAAATTATACAATAAACTACCATACAAAATCAAACAAAAGACTCAAGACAACCTCTTCACTGGATATTTTAAATAATATAATTATTAAAAGAATAAAAATTTAAAAAACATTATTAATTTTGTTAAATCAATGTAATCCGTAAGGATTTGTAAATAAATTTCGAATATAAAAAACACTCGTCCAGGGTTCTGATTATATCAAACACATGGAGCTGTATTCTTCACCCACCTGGACACAGTAAAAATGAATATTGTATATGTGTTTTATTCAGTTTTTAATGTGTTATTTTACTAGCTTCTAACCTTATGCATGTATTTTGGAGTCGTTCAAGTTCATCGAGTTGCTCACAGCTAAAATCAGTCACGGAAACATCAGCGTTATCTAGTATGGGTAGTAATAATGCTTGTACAAGTGAGCATTTAATTAATGGATAAGATTTTTTTCAACCTTTTGACTCTTTTGTCATCCATAACTAAACAATATTAGATATACTTATTCTTTTAATTTATTTTTGACTGCATTTGTTATGCTATATTTTTTCCCCTGTCAGTTCTTGGTTCATTTTCATTTAGAACTGAACTTTTTGTCTACTACCAATCTAGCTTTGATTTATATATTTTTATAAGCAATCAAAATCATTAATAACATAAAAACTTGTGTAAATATACTATCACAAAAACAAAATGCAATTAAATACATAAGCTCTTAGCTTTTTAAGAGAGGGCGGATTCTCGTTCTTTCATATTTCCCAAGACATTAATAAAAGAAAACTTCCGGGGATGAATATCGTAGATAACAATAGCCAGTACTTGCAATATGCTAAAGAAATAAGGACGCTCTTTCTTAGGAGTGTACTGGAAAATGCAAGAAATTTTACTCTTAATATCAACAGACAATGCGGCAGTACAAATTAAAATATACCTTGAGTAAGTATGCAAATATTTTTCATGAAATTCATAGCGGGTAAACGTTTGCAAAACAACACAATCCAACTAACAGCCAAGTGCCAGTTTAAAAGTTTTCAAATATTTGAAATAACCGTATTTTATTTAAAAAAAACCTTTTTGGAATAATTATGTTTGGGTACCAGTACAATAATCTAACAAAACCGTTATTTTTTTAATAATCTATTAAAAGTACTACAACATATCATTTTTATTATAAATGCCTAAAAATTTTTGCGTAGCTTACAGCATCATTTTATATCAGATGTTTTATAGGTATTGAATGCACATATTGATGGCTTAGTTCCATAGAAGGATAACTTAAAGATTCAAAGTTTTGAATTACATAATACATTATTTATTTATTAATACTTTTACATTGATTGTATTCTTTTTTTTATCCAGAATAATGTTCCGTTACTGGGGTGTCCCGTGCCGAGGGAAACATTTTACAAAATGTGAAACATGCCTAAGATTAGTTATTTTACAAAGTTAACATAATAATAACAATATAAAAAACCTAATTAGTCCAATTAATCTAATTATAATAAACAAAAATATTCACAAAAAACTTAACCAATTTATATAGACCAATAAAACAAATTTCATTAACAGTACATACATTTTACCTATTTGGCTTGATCCACTCATCGATCCGTGCGCAACCCACCTCCACTATCCATTTCTTAATGGCAATTTTATATTGTGAGAACTTACTTATTATTCTTATGGATAATGGAAGAAGATTGAACACTATAAGCGAGTAGTAGGTCAATCCTCTTTGACCGAATGTTGTATTTATTTTTTTGCACCATCAGGGTGGAGTGACACTTGTATTCGTAACAGAAGGTAGAGAATAATGTTAACGTGCGTATAGTAAATAATTATTGATATTTACTATACATTTCGTTTTAACTCTACAAAAGTAGAATCCTTAAGTTAAATTGTTTTTTTCTTGTCAGACATATGTTTTCATATGGAAATATATAAACTAAACAATCTCTCAGCTCCATAACTAATTTAAACGTCGAGTTGATTTACATAACAAATTTAATCCTAAAACAAGTAAACATTTTGAAAATGTTTATACATATATATTGAGTGTGTTACATAAATAATTATTTGTTACAAATCAATCTGTCAAAACTTTGAGCTGCCATTACTCTAAACTAGTAATTCTATTTTATCTCCGCATAGATTTAAGCCATCAATATATTTCCTACTTAAATGCTTTGAATTGTTTAAATATTAAAATTTAATTGAAAGCATTAAACAAATAAAAATAATAATTTTTATAATACCAATTAAAGAGGTAAAATTTTGATATTACGAAGAGTGAATCCCCCATTTGGCGATTATGCGCGGCTTTTTTATATTTGTCTATCGATTATGATATTTTAGGGTTTTTATATTAATTGCAAAATTAATGTTATTTATTACAAATCACCGACACCGTTGATATGTTTCAGTAAATACGAAAATAAATGTCGGCGCCCAGCTTCCAGCCCTTTCCCAGTCAACGAAGAAACCAGCAGATTACATCAGATTATTTTTTCATGCAAATATGTTTACTGTCTTTAAATTCTTAAAACTCAGTTGCTGTTTGTTCCTTTTTAAGTAAACTTGCAGATTACATATATTATTTGAAGGCTATATTTAAAAAAAATAGTTTTTCGAGCATGATTTCTTAAAGCCTATTTTTTCTTAAATATTATACAGTGTCATATGACATGGAGAATGTGGCACTCGACGTGGCCCTTTTAGGCATTATTCATTTGTAGAAGGAATTGACACGGACGGCACAGCGCTTCGTGTTGACATTTCAATAATGATGAAAATAATACCCACTTAATGTCTCTGTGGTATTTTCTAATAAACTTTTGTAAGGATTTTGTATTAAAATAGTATAGAATATAGCTACATATATCGTAAATTTATATTATTTGTATGAAGAAATGTCAAATCGCGAATCTTCTCAAAGATTTGAATGGACTGTACGTTTTATATCTGTTTTGTACTGTCACTTATGAAGTAAAATAAAATGTACGCAGTGATAATACTACTTTATTTTTGAGCAGATGGGTAGTTCCAGCTTTTGTATCATAACACATTAGTAAACAATAAATTATTTACAGGGACCATTTTATTAAAAAAGGACCGTTGTCAAAAATTCAATGTTTTTTACAATGAAAACCTCAGTAAACCCTTTTTTAAAACATGAAACCTATGTTTTGCGGTAGGTAAAGCACTGACTACAGACACATTGAACGTAGTTATGCAGAAAGCAGTCAGTTCACAATTTTGAAAAAATGAGTTACTGTTGTTATCGGGTGCAGTGTGGTCAATTATATGTTCTGCTAAAATAAGCCAGGGCGCTTTTATACAAAATACTGTAAAAATCTCCGTCTGAAAAGAGTGTTGATCACAAAAGTGACATTTCTCAATTTGCAGGAAACACCTATGGCACTAGAAAAATCTTACGGTAGAGATGCTGATGAGAAAATTGATCTGGGCACCGCCAAGGAGACTTATGTCCTCAAATGCGGTGTGCGGTATGTGGTGGGCGAGCTGTAAATATATACTTTTTGGCACCTTATGCCGTTTATGTAAAAAAAAACAATTAAAGGGAATTAGGTAAATTGTTTATTTTTTAGTTTTAGTGTCGCTTTCAAAGTCATTTCTTCTGCCAACAGGGGTGTTATTCTGTTATTATTATGTTAACTTTGTTAAATAGGTAGCTAATCTTAGGCATGTTTCACATTTTGTAAAATGTTTCACTTGGCACGGGCCACCCCAGTGAGGGAACATTATTCTGTATAAAAAAAGAATACAAACAATGTAAAAGTATAAATAAAGTAAAAAACATTCAAACTGTTATGTAAATTTGATTATTCCATTTTAAAACAAAAGTTCTAATATCTAAGTTTGACTTTTTAATAGCTGGCTGCTTTCTGCATAATTTCTGAACTAGTCCTAGATTTGCCACTCCCTTCATTCTTGAAAGCGCTTTTATTAATTTGTTGTATTTGTGTATAAAACTGTTCAGTTTTTTATATTAAAATTTTTTCGAGATACATTTAGTTATAATTTTTTTACTTGCTTTGTTTCTTTGTTGTTCTGAATGTATTCTTTTAAAAAAACGTTAGTAACACAATACCTTTTTTAAAAACATTTTATCGTTCCCGGACTGGTACATACGACGTCAGAATCACCTTACCTTCATGAAACAGATTATCGCACTACGCTGGAGTTAATTTATCAATCAAGTGCCCTATATAAATATTTATTAACATAAGACAATAGATATTTTATTTCTTTTACTTATTTTATTTATTTCATTCATTCCATTCATTCCATTCATTCCATTCGTTCCATTCGTTCCATTCGTTCCATTCGTTCCATTCGTTCCATTCGTTCCATTCGTTCCATTCGTTCCATTCGTTCCATTCGTTCCATTCGTTCCATTCGTTACATTCGTTTCATTCGTTTCATTCGTTTCATTCGTTTCATTCGTTTCATTCGTTTCATTCGTTTCATTCGTTTCATTCGTTTCATTCGTTTTATTCGTTTTATTTGTTGTATTTGCTTTATTTGTTTTATTTATTCGTTTTATTCGTTTTATTTGTTTTATTTGTTTTATTTGTTTTATTTGTTTTATTAATTTTATTTATTTTATTTATTTTAATAATAAATATTAATAAATATTTTCCACTTGTTTACAACTTTTTTGAGATTTTTTGAGGTTTGTGACGATTAACTGGTCAAATTCATGTATGATTTTTTTGTATTATAAAAAAAACAAATGCATGCATTTTAAAAGTAAAAAACCATTCTAAATGTTGTGTTAATTTGATTATTCCCTCTTTTTAGAAAAGAGCTAGTATCGCAGTTTCACTTTTATTTAGCTGGCTGCTTTTTGCATAACTACCTTCAACTGGAACATGTAGCGCAGGTGGCTTTGTTCTTCCTCCTTCCGTTTTTTAACCCATTTTCCATTTCCCCGTTTTCTGTAAGAGTTTGTGTGTCGAGGAATCAGCAGACAGAACCGTAAATAATCCCGCCTTAACTTACCCGCCCCGAGGTCACGTGATCGTTGTCGATCGCGTTCATATTTCATTTTCGACAAAGGGCTTCCGGACAGTGAAAATCCGATACAAAAAACGCGCTGCAAAATCGAAAAGCGGTTGTAACATTTTTGCTTGCTTCTGTTCCGGCGTCGTTAATTTATTATTTGTTATCTTAAATATTTAATATTTTTTTGATTAAAAGTTTCTTCTGTCTGTTCAATGGCTTGTTGTTGAGAAAACAAATTTTCACGCAGATGCGGGACGCAAAATATCGGGAGACAAAGTCCTGGGGCTTCTACAATATTATTGAGCGGAGTGGACTCTTATTAAATTTAATAGAAGATAAGTAGATATCTTGTTTAAACATCTGGGCTCCAAATTGCTCACTAGAAAAACTATGACCATTATTTACAAAACTCTCTTTAGACCAGTCATTGTATATGGTACCGAATGCTGGGTTATGACCAAAACAGATGAAAATATGGTATTAGTATTTAAAAGAAAAATATTTTAAAAGATATTTGGTACTGTCAACCATAACAGAGTGTGGAAATGACGGTTTAGTCACGAATTAGAGGCACTGTATGGTGAACCTAACATAGCATAATTCATAAAAATAAGAAGATTACAATGGTTGGGACAAATGCACAAAATGGATGATAACCTTACCCCAAAAAATATTCTTTATACCTCTCCGGAAGGCAGACAAAAAAAAGATGGCTGGATAGTGTGGAAAGTGACATTAAGGCACTTGACTTGACAAACTGGAGAAAAGCCGCAGGGTGCAGGGACAAATGGAGACAAATTATGGAGGAGGCCGGGGCCCACAACGGGCTGTAGCGCCACTGATGATGGTGATGAAGTGGGTATCTTCGATATGCGGTATGCATGTCAATCGGTCACACCCCCTTTCTAATTCATATCATGCCACTTATCTTATTTTCGTTCTTTGTGGAATTTTCGGATACGATTTGACACTTGTGAACGTCACTAACACGAGGGCAGGCCCTGATCTGGAGCTCAACACTGGTGGTTGGTGGAAAGTTTTATAATGCGGTACACACGTTCAACAAAATAAACGCGCGATGTACGACGCGAGTTCCTCATATGGTGGATGATAAAAAGATACTGAAGTGGGAAGTGAACAGTGGTTGTGGGTAAAAGGATGTAGAAGTTGTGATAATACTTGACCCAAGCATATCCACAAAATTCGCAACCACTTGTATTTTTTACGCAGAAACTGAAATGAAAATTTCGTTTGCCCAGAATAAAAAAAAAACACTTTGCTGTTATACTGACCTAAGACAAGACAATATTGTCCTATTTATTGTGTTTTCTACGTGTAAACGATACTTTATAAATATACAAACGGTTTTTGTATTAGTTTATCAAAAGAAAGCTCAACCAATGTGATTTTCAAAGTAGTAGTGATACAAATGAAATTAGAAATTTAAATAATAAATCTCGCTGCAGTGTTTGTCAATTAAGATTTCTAAAAAAAAAATGTTTGGCTTAAAGAGCACTATAAAATACTACAAATATGAAGGCACAAAAGATTTAACAGGTGGGACACGATTTATAATCTTCATTTCTGGACGTTTGGTATACCCCATACGACTCGGCTAGATCTATTATAATGCGACATAAAACTATAAAGGCATTTACCTCGAATTTAATAACTGACCGAACTCACTCTGACTTCAAAAAAAATATTTTTAAGTTTTATTTTATTTTATTTGAAATTCTTACAGCCATTTCATAAAAAAATAAGTAAAAATATAATAAAAATACTAGAGCCAATTAAAAAAATCCACCGTAAATCTAATAATACATCAAATATAAGAAAAGGAGTGTACGGAATTGTTTGTGTGTGACGTTTGTATTCATGTGTGTGTATGTGAATGTGTGTGTGTGAGAAGATGAGGGTAGGTGTGTATGTGCGTGAGTGAATGAATAAAGGAGAGGGTGCGTGTGAGTGAGTGCGTAAGTATAAAAAATAATGATTTAAAACTTGTATTTATATTGAAAAGGGTACAGGAAATAGCTAGCTAAGAAATATGTTTATTGAGAAAAAAAAATACTACTTTATACATACTTTTGAAACGTTTTCGAAAATACTTTAGTCTAGTAATGTTATAATTGTATTTTTAAAAAGTATGGTACATTTCAAAACCTTATTCTGAAAAAAAGCATTTTATTTTACAAATTTAATTGATACACGCTGAATGGATAATGTGTGACAAGTCCCATATAATACGGTAGATAACCACAAAATTCAGTGAATACAGTATAATGTCAACACAATAAAACAAGATAGGTATAACAATACGCTTACGTAGGTTCAAAACGAACATACAAATACATGTTATATGCGATAACATTAGATTTCGACAATTCACTTGAATTTTTTACGGCTTCTTTAAAATAATATCATTTAATTAAGTACCTACACACGGATTTTACCACACTTGTATTTTTTATTTTATCGTATTTTTTACGTCGAAGAAAAAACTATTTGAACCTGCGAAATTTTGACAAAACACGTTTTTCCTAGTTTTCCCAGTGCGTTCAAATGTTGAATAAGCTTATATGAACGAATTTGTTTTGAACCAGGTGAACATACAGAAATCGTAACGCACACATAAGCAAAGATTATTAAAGATTAAAAAGCTCATATTTTTCCGTACATACTCTTTTTGAATCTAAAAAGTTGAGGTTTTTTATTCCAGGTCAAACATCGAGGGGGTTATTTATCTTCTCTAAAAAAAAGGTTTTATTTGATAAGCTGTTACGCCATCATTCTGAAAAAAATATATGAAATAATGTTTTTGTGCTTAAGAAATCACTTAAAAAAACATCATATAAACACGTTTCATATTATGTTGGTTTTTGTTCAGTTATTGCGAAAATCCATTAAACATCTAGTTTATGTTATTTATTTGTTAAAATATTTTATTTACGTTTTACTTTATTTTTAATCACTCATTTTGTTATTTTGTGACTTCTTAAATAATAAATTGCATTCAAATTTTGGCAAATACGCATTTGATTATTTTTTTATAACATCTGTTTTCGCAATAATATGCTTGCTTGATTATTTAGTTTACAAACATTTGTCTTTCTTGCTTGCCGTGCACTTTATTTACTTTGTTTGCTTTACAGAATTTATTTCTTTGCATTTTTTGTTTATATACTTAATTAATATGATTTTAACTCTGTATTACTTTTTTTTCTTCTATTTTTTCAAACTTTTCTAACTAATTAATTTTTTTTTTTATAGACATTTTGTGCTTTATTTTAAAGTACGTTGGCATGTATTTTTCATTTTATTTTGTAAATGCTCCTCGGACTTAAATGAACAAAATAAATACAACTCTACTGTTTCTTTGTAGCTAGAGTGACATGACCCTTTGATGCACACTGTAGGTGAATCGTTATGGTTTTCGTATATTAAAACGTCTCGTTATTATCTGTAATGAAAGGACTTGAACGTGCGCTATCGCCTAGAAGCCTAACACAAAAGCCGTCGAATTGATCTCGATAGAATATAATCCACGACCCCACGCTTTGTGTCTAGGCGCGTTGAGACGCCTTGTTAGGGGGTTGAATGCTACTGAAAACTATACCACAGCTTACATTAACCCTTTGCCACATAAATCAACGCAAAAAAATGTAAAAATGTTCAAATCCCAAGAGACACGAATTTAAAACTGAAACTTTAAAGGTCGTGTGCGTTGTGTGAATTATATTTAAAATCTATTTCATTTACGACTCATGTATTCATCATCGCGTCGTCAATCCGTATCTGTGTATATGCATGTTTAAATGTGTGTGTGAGGGTACATATGCGTGGTAACGTTAGTTAAATAAAATGTTTGTATATTTATAGGGGAGAGGGTATAAGAGCGAGCGTGGTATGAAGTTTGATTGCATGAAAATATATTATTGCATTCAAAACCTTTTTTTAAACAGCAAATGTAGCTTATCTGAATTATCTGTGACATGAAGTATAAGTTATCAATTTTATCTCTTAGGTGATAGTCCAGGATAAATGATATATTGCACTGTATTACCGTCATTAACTTTTTCAGACCTAAATGAATTCACGTGAATATAAACATTATTTTGTATTCTGTATTATAATTATTTGAATATTTTTGGTACTCGTATGTTTGATTTTTTTTATCTTTCGTATTTTATAAAATATTCAACTTTAATTTTAATTCACATTGGGTTTTTACACTGAAAATGACTCTTAATTTTATGTTTTATGTAGTGTTATCGTACAATTTATGTTTATTCCGTCAAATTATTTAAATTTTATTAAATGATGTTGAAAACTTGGCTTAAATATAATTTAAAAGGATGACTAAAATTCGTTTCTAAACAAACAAACCAGCCAGAAGCGCTGTTAAACTAAAAAATGAACTTTTTGGTGAAAAGAAGTTGCATAAAAAAATGGGTTAAATTAACATAGTGTGGGAAATTGGTTGCTTCATCTAAATTTCTATGTAACCAAGGTTTTTAAAATTAACGTCTACTGCAGGGCATTATGCATGTGCATATTTATCTATCCTGTAATGTTTAGTAACCCAATCAATAACTAGTCAATCATTGGCTAGGCCTGGCCAAAAATACTGGTGTTGAATTTTTTTTGCTGTTGTAAACTTATACTTCATTTGATTTAATTATACTTTACACACTATAATAAGTCTATCATATTTCATTATAATATTATTCCATATTTCAAATAATATTTGGAATGAGCAATGCCAGCTTACGTATAAGAACATCCGCCATTTTCAATTTCGATGTCGATTTTGGTATTTTGTTAGCTAGGCTCAAAACACTAAATATATCAAACCGGTTATAAGATAGACAAAAATGCATTAAAACACCGGACCGTCAATCGTAATGAGTTGATATTGTCGCTGGAGTACCTCGAGGTGGAGTTTTATCACCATGGCTATTTACCCTATTTGTCAATCCGCAATTTTAGACCTGTAAGCACCAGTGAAGCTATATAATAGATTCAATCACACTAAATAGCATATCAATATGAACAAAAGAGTATTGTTTACTAATTAAGCTATCTTAAATACAAATTTTGTTTGGGGATAGTCACAAATTACTTGGTAAGTATACACAAATACTTTTATTCCTCTTAATGGCGATGGTACCTTTATCCAAAACAGTAAGTTTCTAAAAATCTAAGAGTTCTAATGGATGAACAATGAACATCTATGCTAGCGAGCTGATAGTCATGAATTAAACCGCTAAATATTTTTCAGCCTACACTCACATAGGAGATTGCATAAATTCTTACTTGTCAATACCAAATACTAACTTGCACACGTATTATTACAACCCATTTGAAATTGCGTTGATGTTTCCGCAACTTTATAAAGTGAACGACTTCAAAATACATGCATTAGGTATATTTTGAGCTGCAGTAAAACATATGACTGCTTTTCTGATTATCGTAGGCAACCAAAGTGGCTGAAAATTAGACAACGGAGAGACTATCACTCACTCTTATTTATGTTTACTGTTCTTAATAGTCTTAAGGCACTTTTTGCTTCAGTGAAAAATTTCAACCCTTGTATCAGTCCATTCTTATTCTCAAAGCAACCTCTTAATACCCATCCACAATGCCTCTTTCCTCTCTAACTCATAAACGTCCATGCAGATTGACTGAGAAATCATCTTCTATCCACTATCAAAGATGTTACTACAATATTTATATTTAAATCACGTCTAGAAAAATATAACCTTTCTCTTTATAAATCTATCCCACTCACTGTTTTGCTCTTTTTCTATTTATTTATTTTTGCCATTGAGATATAGTATTGATCTAGGGTAATTTATATAAAAGTATAGTTATTTCTGTTTTCGTGTACATTTAGTTTATTATTTTATTTTCTTTTGTACAGGTTTTGTAATTATTTATATAAATAAAACTATAATTTAATTTGATGATTGGGAGAAATTGCTATTTGGAAATAAGTTCGTCAATGTACAATTTACATTATGCCCATAAAGTTTAAAAAATAAAAACACGTTTTAAGTAACAAAATCATAGCAAATATCAACTATACTCTGTCAGTTCGCATGTTTTAAATGAGATTACAAGCGAATTACATATTTGTGCATGTGCCAGCATTTCACGGATTACGTTTACTGTATCTTCATAGTTTTTTTGTCAACAAGCATTGTTTGTCTCGCATAAGCCACGATTTTGCCATATCAAGTATTTTTTGATAATAAGGTCGTCCCCTAAGCATGATCTCGCTTGATCTTTTGGCGCTTGAATCAAATAAAGTAAAATAAACATAATGTTGCATTAAATCACTGATTCTTTAATGTAACTAATTAACTATTATTTATTATGTTATTTCTTCGCAAAAAACTAGACTTATTGCTCAAATTAAGGAACCGTCTTTGGTCATAATCCAAGTAAAGGCTTTGATTTAAACGTTAGAATGTTTTTTTTTTTTTATCAAAACAAACTTCAAGACTGAAAAAAGTTTATTGTTAAGTATCCTTGGCACGGATAACCCCCAGTGAGGTCAAATTATTTGGACAATTATAGTTTTTAATGTGAAAAAAATAAAAATGAATTAAAATTATGTTAAGGGGTTAATACGGCTACTCATATATAGTATCTAGAGTCGGACGCGCCAATAGATGTTGGCTTTGGCGTCGGCGTCGCGTCGCTTTCAATAGAAACTTGATCGTAAAAGATATCGAATTATTTTGAAGCGTAAAAAGTTAAGTGCAGTTTCAAAACCAATGATTGCGTGATTATTTTGGTTATTATTCCTCTGTCAATACCTCATTATCGCTTATAATTGATGGAGACTCTAACCTAAGTATAATGAATTCACGACACGTTTAAAAGTTTCTATAGAATTTAGCATATATGATCCCGAACATAATATGGAAAATTGATTCCTGATGAATTAAGTTAAATCGGCAGGTTTAAATAGATAGTATTTTCTCAATTTGTTTGTTGAACATTACTAAATTTTATTTCATTTCAACCGGGTTGTGGTCCCGTGGTAGTATTGTGGAGTCTCGGACCAAATATTCCAAGTTTAAATCCCGTTTTACTAAATCTCGACTTCCATTTTTCCAGAATAAGATTGTTACAACTTTTAGGAAATGGTCTAAAAAATTAAAAAATTGAGTAAATAGATAGAAATAAAGTGTTTTAAAAAAAGAAAGATTATACCATTTTTAGTGGAACTGCTTTTTTATTCTTCTTCTTCTTGTGGTGCCTCATCAGGTCTCCCTGGCGATAACTACAGCGAAAGCATCTCGGTCCTGCGCTACTCCGACGCTAGGACAACCGCTCGTTAGATGTACTCGCCACATTGATTTCTGGGAAAATATGACCAAATTGGTTTTCTGTTGCCTTCTCCGGTGAATTTTTTCTATTGGGGTAACCTTTCTTAGCTGGTGGGTTCTAGTTTGGAGGCGCCAGAAACTCGCCTTTCTTCCTCTTGTTATCTGCTGGAACCACACCGTTATGAGTGAGATCCCATTGCCCAGAATTCACCACGTAGACGCTAACGAGTTAGACTAGTCAGTAGTGTTGCCGGTGGAATGCAACTGAGCATTCGCAGCATTTAATAAAATCATACCCTCCAGCAAGATGTGACTCACTGTGACCCTACTGACGGTTCGAGATCCGAACATATAGAAAAAATACGTACATATTTTCATTTCACTTTTATTTATAAGTTTTACCATTGACCGAGTTTCATCGTTACCGATATAGTCAGACTGGTGAGAGACTTAACAAATTTGCTAGCAAGAGTTGTCAATCATGATTTAAAATAATTATGGAAATAAACATTTTAATTTTTCATTTGTTTTTAAAATTAAAAAAAAATATTTGGCCAAATATGAAATGTTTGTAAAAGGCAGATTTGCCGTTGATGTTAATAAAATAAATAAATAAATAAGTAATAAGATTTGAAGTAAAAAATAATACCAATTTTATTAGTTTTATGATTGTTTAAAAGAAAATAACAAAAATTAATCTAAAATACATCATTACATGATAAAAATTGAATGTATTTTAATTTAATGTAGAATAAAAAAATGTTTAGTCTCCTATCAGTCTGGCGATGTCAGTCACTAGTGATAATTATAATTAAAAGTGAAATAAAACTAAAAACTTATTTTTATTATGATAATATTTAAATTTATATCGTGTTTTAAAAAGTTTTAATTGAGGTTAGATTATTACATAAATAAAACATAAATATTATTTAAAATCTTAACTTAACTACAGTTCGGTGATATTGAGTTATATAAACCATAAATATGCCCTTTATGTATCCAATCATTCAAAATGATTACATTTTTATATTTTTCAAATTATTTTTTTGAATATTTTATTTAAAGAAGGTAAAACATGAACAGATAATATAAAAGGAAAAATAATGAAACCCACTAAACCGCGAAACCGGCTTGTCTGTTTAATAATAATAAAAATACAAAAATAAAATTGGAAATAAGGAAACAAAATTAACCGTTTACATTGGAGTCCTGAAGATAACCCTTATATTTGTAAAAAAATTATAAAATTGAAAAAACAAGGATAAGGGTAGGTAAGGAGAAGATGTATTTATAGAAAAGGAGCGAGGTGATTAGATTTTTATTATGACTATTTAAAAACTGATTTATTTTCTTGTATTGGCAATCGGAATACGCGCCTATGTTAGAAGTATATGAAATAGTAATAAATAGAAACGCAAATGACGCATCTCTCGTTCCACCAAATAGCTCCGGTGAAGTTAGCTAGAACTTCAATATTTTTTTTCAGCCAATTAACAGGTATAAGTAAGCCCTAACAGATCGGCATTAATGAGTAATACTTAATTTATACATACTCTCAATAGTCCTAAAATCTATTTCAATTTACAAAAGGTATAATAAACAAAAGGTATAAATATGGCATAATCTAGGCAGACATGGCAAGTGTGTCATCGCGAGTCAGGAGTAACAACACCATTTGCTTCTTGAATGCCTGCCCTTGCTGAAGGAACACATCGACAGCACTGTTTAATGAGATTTTGTTCTCTGTTCTGAGGATCCTTGGCAGAAGGGAAAAGAATCCGATGTTACTTTTATAATTTACTACCCCAAAGACAGGATTGGTACGCAATTTACCGTGAGTTATATTAAGGTGTACCTGAGCTAGGATATCATGGGCATTTATACAGTTAGATATTAATTTGTGCAAGAATATCAAACCAGCCAAAATCCTTCTGAATTCTAAACTGAAGATATGAAAGTACTCTAGACGATCATAATAGTTAATTATGATAGTATTTGATCCGATTCTAAATAAAAACGTTTTTAAAAATTTACTTTGCACCGATTCAATCCGCGTTATATGGATATTATAATTAGGAGACCATATTATCGAATTAATAGTAAATTCAGGCAGATGATAAACAAGATACGAAGAAATGATTTATACACTGTAATTGCAATTTTCGAGCTTTTGAGTGTTTTAGATTTTCGTATAATAAATCCACAAATTTTGGACGCTTTCTTTGAAATGTGGTCAATATTTTATTTATACCACAGTAATTATTATAGTTATAACGTTACAAGTCGTACAATAAATTTAAAGACTTCGAAACAGAAAAACGGCGTTTTTATTTAAGCTAATTATACGTACAGCCTTCACTCCGAGATATGTACGCAAAAACAAAGTTATTTAACGTTTTATCATCTCCACTTACCCTTACAAAGAAACGGCGTGGTAGAAAGATTTATTTGATTTTTTGTACTTAAACTAAAACCAGTTGTTTTGTCAATATCATTTTAAGTACTATCCTATACATAAAATTAATTCTTGATTAATTTAATAAACGGTTTCCTTAATAATTATTGAGGAACTTTGTTAATGTTCTTCAAAAGTCATTAATATCAGGAACATGTAAAGAAATAATTATGCTTCGTCAACCGCAAATCTGATTTATCTTCATGAAAACCTTAAAGCGAATTTACAAAATTAATTCAAACAGCCTTAGAAACGACGAAATCTATCAAAGCATAATATTAAATCTGAAACAAATAATGTTATTTTCTGTTACTTGGAAAACTGGTGGATTTTCAAATTGATCTTAATAACATAAAATAGAGTAACAATAATTTTAACTCCGATAAAAAGGTTTACCACAAAAAATTGTTGTATATCCATAAAACAGTTTAAAAATAACTACATAAGGTATATGCTTATAAATAAAAGAGAAAAAGTTTTTTTTTAAACTAGTAATAATGTAAAAAAGTGGTCTTCGTCGTGTAATGGCAAAGATACTTGACTCACTCTCGGAAAGTTCCGAGTTTCATTTCCGATTTCTGGTGAGAACACAAAAATTAAAAGTGTTTATTCTCAATCCTGGGTGTGTTCTGTGCTGTAATTTACCAATGTTATTACGACCCCTGGCTTATTTTAGATCACAAAAAAATACCAAAAAATCACTGGAAAGAAATAAAATTAACGAATCCAGTAATTGTCTACAAATATTTGGACATATTTAAAATAGTATTGAAGTTAGAATTTGCATATTTATTTGATTGAAAATATAGTTTAGATAAATAAAGCTTCTCGCATATTAAATAATATTACTACCTACGTTCAGACTTCAAATATCAACAAACAAGTACGAGTGTTTACTTCATCGATAAAGGTTAATTTAATTTATTTTAGAAGCATTAAATTCAATTTCATCTAAAGAAAATTCTTCAATAGAATGAAAACAACAATTCAAAAATCGGCCATCAAATAAAATAAGATTATTTGGTTGATACAAACAATTATTTAGAATGAGAAGCAACATTTTGACTGTTTATATTTTGTTTGTAGAATTTCCACAAAGACCTTATCAAGCCAGACATTTCCTGTAAGTCTTGATTTATTTACTCAGGTTTATATCAAAACAAAGAAATAAAAACAAAAGAACAACGATTGATCAGAGTCACAATAAGAATATTATCATTGGATCACTCATGTGTACTTTAACGATTTATGAAATATTTCATAGGATATCTGAGTTGGCGAATCGTTTGTTTGGAATGCGTATTCACTGTGATAATGTTATGTTATAAATGAACCCGGGAATATCTGTCATGACAAACTGTATCACTAAGGAATATTTCCATAAAAGAGAAAATATAATGTATTTTGGTTTATTTGATAATAGCTCCATAACTCCACAGACTCCATGCTTTACTTAATAAATCAGTCGAATGACGGCTAAGTATGATATGTAACTTTTTTTGGAATATTGAGTTATATGTACTACCGGATTCATCTCGATGAGATTTACAATCAGGAAAAATATAGCGTGTCTTCGTTTAATGGGGTATGAAAATATTAGCCATGCCACTTTATAATATTTGTCTATTTTTCCTTTTTCAAAGATGGCAAATTGAGATAGGTCACTTAACGACAAACACAACTTGACAACAGACGTCACATACTATCTTTTGAAATGGAGTAATGGTTGACAATTTATGATATATCAAACACATCCTGCTTTGCCGTCATTGTTTTAGATAGCAAAATGTGATATAGGTGCGAAGGTTTTCACGGTCACTGTTTTTATTTTTATTTTTTTTTGAGTGAAACTGTGTGTGTTGGATAGACTGTGAGAGTTTACCCTGAGGATGGCTCCTGCAATGGTAGCCGAAACGTCGGAACAACTTCAACACGCACGGTTTCACCCAAAAAAGAAACATTTTGAAAATATGATATGTCAAACACTTCTTGTTTTGTCAACCATGACTTTTTTCTAAATATGGTATGTCATGTTTGTTTTAAGATGGTTAAATATGGTATGGTTAAGGTATTTTGTTTTGTCAACCATTACTCATTTTCTAAAGATGGTATGTAATGTTTGTTTAAAGATAATTTAATTTAGTATGCCAAACATATTTTGTTTTGTCAACCATTACTCTTTTTCTAAAGATAGTATGTAATGTTTGTTTAAAGATAGTTTAATTGAGTATGCCAAACATATTTTGTTTTGTCAAACATTACTCTTTTTCTAAATATGGTATGTAATGTTTGTTTAAATATAGTTGAATTTGGTATGCCAAACATATTTTGTTTTGTCAACCATTACTCATTTTCTAAAGATGGTATGTAATGTTTGTTTAAAGATAGTTTAAATTAATATGCCAAACATATTTTGATCATGTCTATTTAAAGATGGCTAAATGAACGTCAAACATGTTATGTTGTTTTGCCGTCAATGTTTTAGATAGCTCAATATGATGTATCAGGGAAGTTTAGATAAAAATGAATTTTTTAAGCATTTTGTATAAACACGCCAAATTGAAAAAAAATATCTGAGAAGCGAATGTTCAATGCATCTACTAACACTAAAATCAGACTTTTAAACTAAAATGTTTATTTTCAGAGGAAAGAGGGCAATTTTTAAATCTAACTGCGCCACCACCTAACCCCCAGGAGGTTCTTCTGACTCTTCTAACCTTCATAAAAAAGTATGAGCCTTGCTCGAAATCTCCTAAACGTGAGTCAAGAACGATCCCAATCTGTCCAGTTACGCCTAGGTGCTTGACACTGTCGTGAAAGCGGACCCCGACACCATTTAACATAATTTTTTGGTTTCTTCCTCTGTCAAGCCCATCATTCATAATTAATCCCATTATCTTTTATAAAAATGTAAGTATGTTAGTTTTACCCCACGATCTTATTAAACTTTTTCTAACTCTTCTGATATTACCCTAGAGCAACCGAAAAGCGTCATCAGCATTAGCAACTACCATGCAATCCTCTGACATGTCTCTTAACATGTCATCGAAGAGTACGTTCCAGAAGGTTGGGCCCAAAACCGATCCCTGAGGGCAACCCATGCTTGTTCTCCCCTTTATGACTGAAGAGCCTAGAATCACCGATATGGTTCTGTTTTCCAAATAACTCTTTTCAATTGTAAAAAGCTCCTTTAGGCGCTCTTTGCTCTTTATTTTGGCTAGAATCATGTCCAAAAAAGTTCCGCAAACGTATTTTTTCGACCACCCTTGCGCCCAGATAGTTGTAAACAGTATGGCAGTATGGCATAGTTGTAGAAGACAAAATAAATGAACTCGTAAAGAAAACGGAAGATGCTCTAGAGATTATAACAAAATGGGGATTAAAAGCCAAACTAAATTTTGCTGAAGAAAAAACAAATGCAATGTTCATTTCTAGAAGAAAAGACCAGCAGCCCATCATCCACATGAATGGAGTCCGGTTGGAATTCGTCGATCATTTTAAAGTTTTAGGTATAACCATAGACCGCCACCTGAATTGGTCTAAACATATTGACAATGTTTGTAAAAAAGCTGCGGCTATTACAAACAAACTTGTTCAGGCCACTAAACCAACATGGGGTGCATCACCGGAGGTAATGCAGCAAATGTACGTAGGAGCGGTCGAGCCCCTGATTACATATGCTTCAAGTGTGTGGGTAGATGCGGTAAATAAAAAATATAACAGGAAGAAATTGGACTCCATTCAGAGACAAATTGCCATCAGGTCTTGCAAGGGCTATAGAACAATCTCCTTGGTGTCTGCTCAGGTTCTTAGCGGCTTCATGCCACTCGACCTTAGAATCAAGGAGCTTGCAGAAGCTTATGAGGTCAAGAAGAGTCTCACTCTGCAAGACTTGCCAACTGACAGGTTTTATCAGGGAACCGGAAATTTTTTCTCCCTTCCTCATCCTGCGGAGCGATACCAGATAGACTATGGATTCAATGACCAAACGCTGCCTGACATGAAGGAGAACGAATTGAGGATCTTCACTGATGGCAGTCTCTTAAATGGCAAAGTAGGTGCAGCATTTGTACCCTACGATGGCGTAAGAGAACTGCCTGCCAGGAAGTTCAAACTCGATCACTTTTGCTCAGTATTTCAGGCTGAAATATACGCTATTAGAGAATCTATAGCTTACGCTTTAAAAAAACCGCCTAATAGGTGGAAACATATAACGATTTTGACAGACTGTAAATCATGTATTCACGCGATTGCGGATCGTAATTCGGTGAACCCAATGGTCATGAGTATACGAACTGATATCCAGATATTAAAAAATCGATCGCAAAATGTGTACATTGGCTGGATTCGAGGACACTGCGGAATAATTGGCAATGAAAGAGCTGACGAAAAGGCTCGGGAAGCAACATTAAAAAAAACAGTTCCTGATTTTGCTGACTTCCCAATAAGTTTTGCTAAGAGAAAAATAAGAAGCAGAACTTTACAGCTCTGGAATGATCGCTATTTAGCAGAACCCACAGGAAAGGTAACAAAAAGGTTTTTTCCATCTATTTACCATGTTTTTGAATTTAGGAAACTGCAGCGTGCAGGATACGAACTCACACAAATCCTGACAGGACATGGCGGATTTATGAGTTATTTACACAGATTCAAAATATCTGAGATCAACACTTGCCCATGCGATGATGTTACTCTCCAAGATGTCTCCCATCTATTGATGCATTGCCCCTTTTTTAGTCTGCAGAGAATGCAACTGGAGGCGCGATGCAGAAGTCTAAATGAGGATTTACACGATGTGCATGTAGTGATTAGTCACAGGGACTTGTCAAGAGAGGTATCATTATACATGACAGATATAGTTAAGGCAATAAAAGGTATCAATGATAGCAGGACACCAAATGCCGAACACTGTTCAGGTAGATCGGAGGATCTGTTGACCAATGGCAACGGTCCGCCTTCTTCTGACGAGTTTTTTGTCCTTACCTCTTGAAACAGGTCACAGCCGAGACATCTTACTGATCCTTTTATAAAGTGACGAAATAAAGTTTTTCAGTAAAGTAAATATTTTTAAGTAAACAAGTTAATGGCTGTCGCTTTGAAGTGTATATTAACCTTGTACATTGCAAGCAAGGTATTGAATAATGCAACTTCATATATAAAAAATAAAAAAAAAACAGTATGGCATCCTCCGTAGAACGAGCTCTGATAAAGCCAAATTGCTCTCTCGCATGGGAAAAAAAGACAGCTGTCCATTCTGTTTCTGATATTTTTTTCTAAGCCCTTACCAAAAATTGGCAGAAGGGTGATCAGTCGATACGCCCCGGGACCTGTTTTTTTTTACCTTTACCTTTCGGCATAATTTTTAAAAGTCTTTTTTGTCAGTTATTTGGAAAAAAAAACATTTTTCTTACCACCATGAAGAAAAATATTTTATGTCAACCTTGGCAGAAATTGAACGCGGGACCTCAAGCACGGTAGGTGAACACATCAACCTGATATTAACCTGAGAGCAACCATAGAGTCAAAAACGCTCAGCCAAGATTTCGGTTCTATTTCACATACATAATTGTAAACTTCACCCGCCCGGACACAGACAATAAATAATAAATGAAATAATTTAGAATCATATTTTTTTCGTTATCTTTGGTTATCGTGAATTATTATATTATCCATAAATATAAAAAATAAAAACAATATGCAATTCATGTCCACAAAAACTGTTGATTTAAAAACACGAACATTGTGTTTACGTATCTAGGTTTGCATGTATCGAGAAAAGATTTTTTTTCTCTTGGTTATTTCATTTAAACCGATTATTAAATTATATTTATATAAAGCTTAGTGCCATATAAAAGCATTTATCTTAAATCGAATTGTTAAATATGTTTGAAAACATAAAAGCAGTTTTTTGCTGCAAAAGTAACGATACAGAAGGTATTACTTAAGTGTGGATAAGAAAACTACAAAAAGAAAATTTGATTGTTATAGCATTTATTAGCAGTAGGATTTTTTATTTATAATTTGCACTAAAATTTTTAATCTGGTCATGTCAAAATCAAACACAACCGAAGGGCATTTATGAAAAGATATATGAATGAAGAAAAACTAGAGATGGATGTCAGGATAGACGCGTGTGATGATCCATCATTTCTGCGTACTCGGTACGACGGAGAAATCTCGTAATAATCGTAGTAAAAGTAATAATAGTAATATCTGTGATGATATACTCTTGTGTCTGTGTCAACTAATTGCCCGTCCTAACTCATCACGGGATTTTAAGTCCCATGGAGTTGGAATTTATGTCTCAAATAATGCGTAATAAACCGTCTTTAAATGAATAAATAAATAAAATAATTTTATTCCTAAAAAATGGAAAATGAAAAATCAATTTCTCCACACTTGTTTTTGAGCCGGTGTAGATTGAGGACTGAAGAATTCACAAAAATTCTGTTTACCAGATGCTACAATAAAGATATACTGCAATATTAAGCTTAAATATTAGAGACGTAGAACTGAGATGGACCTTATATGCATTTTCAAAATACTTAATGCCTTAAGTGATGTCCCATCTCTGTTGCAATCAATCTTTTTCATGTTCCTAACCATGTCACCAGAAGTCAAAATCTGCTTTTTATAAAATCTTCTAAGAGCAACTTTGGTTTTTATGCCCCAATGTCCAGAATGTGTAGATTAGTCAATTCATCACACGACTTGGAATTTTTTGGGATAGATCTTCCGGCTTTTCGTAGATCTCTTCGCGACTAAACAGTGTGGGATGAAGTTGGATTGGCATGGTTTAGTTCAAAGTTTTTGGTCTTTTGTTTTTTTAAAATATATTGTTTACTACGAGTATTATTGTTTTGCCCTTGTTTGTCGTTGCTAAATAGTTTTATGTTCTTTTTGTTCAGTTTCTTGCATTTATGTTTCTTCATGTAACTGTTGTAATTGACTTAGGCCGTATATATATAATAAATAAATAAATACCTTAGATTAATTACAATTGCTCAGTTTGTGGTTAACGCTTATTTAATTTATTTACAATAAAAAAAACAAAATTCAGAAAATAGTTTAAGAATACCCGGGTTCAAGATTTTTTTTAAATAAATCGCTTTATAAATAGTTCCACAAAAATTAAGTTTGAACATATTACAAGCCTATTGCCAAAAAAATCCAATGAAAATTTCTTGAAATGCTTTTATTCATTCTGAAGCTGGAATAATTTCCCGGGTGTAACCATATTGATTTCTCAAAGGGTTTAGAAATGGGAATATGTACATAAATCCTATAGAGATCAAATACCTAAGTAGGCTAGCCGTATTATAGTATTATATTGAATTTATGCGAAGCCTATACAGAACAGGTTGACAGGAATTTCTATCAATTTTAATGTTTTCATTCAAAGCGTCTGAGATTCGTTACAGTATTGATGTCAAAATGTGGGATCGTTGTCAAATGGGGTTAAAAATTCATTTTTAACATTGGGTTTTGTTTGATTTATTTTTCAATAAAATAGCTTGCAAATTGTTTGACTGATTGTGAAAAATTCGATTTGAAAAACAATAAAACAACGCAAGAGAAATTTAATTACGCACTTATAAACAAAAAAACAAATCGCATTTCATCACTAAACTTTCCATTTGATTATAAAATGGGGATTAATTATTGCAAAATGAAAGTTATTGTAAAAATGTTCTAAATCTTGGAAATGTACGAACATCACGTCAACTTGATAAATTAAATAATATGTTTATTTTTTATAAACGATTAATTTAAAACAAATATTGATAGACGTAAGAAAATATTTTATTACTCAATTTAGTTTTCGATTCTCTTATCATTATTTATTTATTAATATAAGTATAAACGTGAACGTTTTATTGAAGCAAAAGGGCGGATATATTGCCCTAAGGCATTTTCCCCCACCTACCTTAACCATTTGAATTAAGAAAATAAATAGCGAACAATTTTATAAAGTAGGTATTTTACAATTGTTTTAATTTAAATGAAAGTACAAACAAATATGAGTTTAATAAATTTTAAAGTGGTTTAAATTAATTAATAAAAAATCTAAAGAAATCAAGGAAAAGGGATGGTTGAGGAGGGTAAGAAAAAGAGGAAATAAAAAATTTATTTTTTTAGATAGTAACATTCCAGATTTAAGTGCAAATAAAGAAGGCGCGTCTCTCGTGCTCTAACGTATAGTTTAATCAACGAAATTAACTAGTATTAAAAGAATTATAATAAATGAAAAATTGACAGGCGCTCGTTGCTTAGTAAGTGAATTGGTTCAACCGGATGAATCTCATCCACGTGCTTAAGGTTATAACTTTTTAACTTCAGAAAAGTCAACAGATGGAAAAGTAAGAGAAGAAAGGAAATGTGGATATTTAATCATGGGCAGAATGGTAAATGTTATACAGTGTGAAAAGGGCCACTTAAACCAGCAAATGACAGGTCATGAGCCCTGCAAATGCCTAGATTTCCATATCCCCTACTCAAAAAGTTTTTCCTCTCTTATTAAGAAATTATTGAGAAATGTTAATTTTTGACTATTTCTTCTAATACTTTGAGATATTATTTGGTTATGAAATTGATCTTAAGTTTTCGGTTAAGTGTTTATTACTATTTTTAAAGATCAGTATAACAAAAGATTCCTTTAAGTACGATTCACCTTTGGCGTGGTTCTTAAGACGTTAGTAGGTCAGGCACAGTGGGGATTGGTTTCCGGGTGAGTCCCACACATACGTCTACCGTCAGACTGCTCATTGCTGATTTTGCCATTAAAATTCATGTCAACCTCACAGCCTTCGTTATATGAAAAGAGTCTATGTAAATAAATTCACTTGTCACATAAGATCATTTCAAATGTAATAATTTATTATAATTGTTTAAAAAAATAAGATATTCCTAAAAAAGGTTTTTTTTTCTCTTGAAGTCTCCATTAATTTTGATAAACCCTTAACAGGGTCAAATTCAGTATTTTGATATACTTCAATTTTCACGCATATCCATATAAAATGGAGAAAAACTTGCTAAAATATTGAAAGAAGTTATGAAAAATACACCGCAACATACAGATCAATTTATTAAAATATATTTCTTGGAATGTTTTATCGCAACTGACAGGAATCGAACTCAGGATGCCAGTTTCACAGTTGGCGCTCTAACCAACTGCTCTACGGCATCTGTCTAAAAATAACACAATTTTGTAACGTAGAACTCAAAAAAAGAAATAAAAAAAGTTAGCACCCCTATTTATTTTCTTGTTCAAATCGGCGCTATAAGTGGTCATTTGTGAGTCTCTTTCTTCACTGTTTCTTCCTCCCCGAGAATATCCATGATTAAGGCTGAATAGCCTATTGAACGCTACCATATATTACAAACTCGATCTCCTAACTTCACATATTCCCCTGGTACTCCACTTCTGTGACCCTAATACATATTATCCCGACCGCCAATTGTGGGAAATCTTCCAATCTTTCGATAAATATTTCATCACATTTTTCAGAATGTATTTTTAATTTACAATATTTGAATTAAATTTATTCATACAAAAGACAAATTGCTCCCCCAGAAGTATACTGTCAAGTCAAAATTTGTATGTTTTGAGTAATGAATGCAGATTGATCACATTTTTTTCTCTTTATTAAGAGATCTCTCATGTATCTCTAAAATTGTTTTTAGCCAGAAACAACACAAACTTCATTATTCTTTTAAAACAATGAAGAAGTTTCGTGCTACGGGAAATTGACCATTAAAAATGTTTTATTACACGAGTTAAAAATTGCCTCGAAGTTTATCTAAATTTTACGAGGAAATTTATAGATATCAACTATTTTTAAATGACGTGATAAGTTCTTCTTAATCAACCAATGATATAGTGTTGTGAAATATTTTCGATTTCCGTAAGGCAATTTACCAATCAGGAGTTCTCACTGAAGAGAACTAGTGACGTCACGCGCCGAGTAATTAAAACTGACTTTTGAATATCCAGTGGCGTCCGCTTCGATCGATTCGTTTTTTGTTGAGCACTTCAAGGAGGTCATAATTTGTTTAGTTTTACACGTTGTCTTGTGGAAATGAGGTGAGCGCAATGCTGCAGTGAAGATCTTGAAGAACATTTCAGAACAGGTAACCAAAGTTATTGTCACAAGTCCACGTCTCCATTCACATGTGTCCGTTTTTCTTCAGGCACGGTAATACAAAGCGAAAACAAAGCCCGCCATCACTGAGCGCCGACTACACAGTCATATATCAAATTAATTTATCCCTTTCCAAAAGCGATAATCGTCGCGTCGAATTGAGCTGCTGGCTATAATAAGGTCATATAGTTTTCGCATGTGTTAAGCTTTACTTGAATATTACAAAAAAAATAGTCTTTATATTTATTTATACTTTTACATTGTGTGTATTCTTTTTTTTATACAAAATAATGTTCCCTCACTAGGGTGTCCCGTGCCGAGGGAAACATTTTACAAAATGTAAAACATGCCTATGATTAGCTATTTAACAAAGTTAACACAATAATAACAATAAAAAAACCTAATGTATCGAATAAACATAACTTTTATTAACATACTCAATAAAATAAAAACTAAAATAATCATAAAAAACAATTTATAAAAACCAATAAAACAAATTTCATAAACAGTACACACATTTTACCTATTTGGATTGATCCACTCATTGATCCGTGCGCAACCCACCTCCACTATCCATTTCTTAAAAGCAATTTTATATTGTGAGAACTTACTAATTGTCTTTATGGATAATGGAAGATTGTACACTTTAACCGAGTAGTAGGCCAATCCTCTTTGACCGAAGGTTGTTTTTATTTTAAAAAAATTTGCAGCATCAGGGTGGTATCTTTTAACTCTTGTATTTGTAACGGAAGGTAGAGAATCATGTTTACGTGCGTATAGTAACAAAGCTTTTTCATAAAGTTGTTTTATAGATTTTACATTAAGATTTTCAAATATACCGAGGGAGCTAGTTCTGATTGGGACTCGTAAGATAATTTTTATTAAAAAATAGTAGTATTGAGATATTAATTGATTAAGTCCAATATGCAACGCTACCGCCCGCGCCGCGCCGCCCTGGTTATATTACATGAACGGAAGGGTTAAAATATTGTTTGTATTTTACGAACAATTTTTTTTCGTTTCTTAATGTTTATTTTGTTATTTTATTTGTTTTAGTCTTTACCTAATGCTTTAAAAGTACGCGTAATTAATTTATTGCATAAGGTAAACAAACAGTACATACAAAACATATTGTCACTTAAATCGTATTACTAGTGTAGGACACACCAAAAAAAATCGTCTCAATATTTCTATGACTTTTAACATAAATTTAAGTTCATTGTCATAAAAATATCAAACTCCGTTAATCTATGGTTATATTTTTCTTATACTCAAGGTATTTTAGATTGTTTTAATAGTAAGTTTACGCGTTGTCTCTGTAAAACAAATGATTTCGTCTCGTGGGTCTTTTAGTAATATTATGTTTATTTTTATCCTAATCAACATACGTCTCTCCCCACCTGACGGTGCATAAGGCACTGCATTGATTCACTTAATAAAGTGCATGCCAATAATCTGTTACATGAAGGTATGGTGATCGGCCTTACGCTTAATATGCCGATATAGGAACATGAAATATTGCAAAACCAACTTTTCAACCAACATTGCATGTCGACATTCCCAGAAATCAAATCTTAGACCTCCAGCACGGTGAACGAACGTGTCAACCACTACACTACACGAGATGAACATATCTTTGCTCGATTTCATAGTTCAAGATTTTTACCTGAGATTAGCCATCGTGTCGAAACCGCAGGTCAATCCACCTGGACATTACATTTTACTCACTCTAAAATTGAAAATTCAATAGTTTTTAAAACCTTAAGTTTATAATTTTACATTTAAACATTTTAGATAATTTTTTTTTGTTAAAGCACATGCTGGTGAATAGAGGAAAAGTGTGTCCAATACTTTTTTTTTATCGAGACATTTTCCATTGGTATTTATTATCACTTGACAAACAAATACCACGGATATTTTTATATTTGACCTTGAAGTATTATTTATACATCGTCACATATTTATGACGTCCTAAAGCGCAAAAGTCTTACAATTTTTATACCAAAAATAAAAGCGACGCCCATAAAAACATGAAATAAAAATCTTCGGAATCGGAGGGGAAAAAAAAACAGATGTCTGGATGTTTCCTGGGATATTCCGTAATATTTATTTATCTAACAGACAAAATATTTGATACATCGGTTTTAATTTTTTTACCAAATTTTACCCATTATGAAATAAAATACTTTTTAATTAATATATTCATGTCTGAAACGTAAAAATTTGTATTTTTTTTTTCTTTTGTGCCCATAACTGTTTTTCTATTTCTTTTGTATTATTTATCTTTATGAAAGATAAATTCGATTATCATATTTGCCGCAACACATCGGTTTCTTAGAACAAGCATTTGTCCTTAGGGAAACCAATTGCCCAAAGGGGCACCCTTATATTTCTGGTAAGCCGAACACTTCATATATTAAGCCTACTCCTAGTACAAGCAAAAATGTCCTAGTGTTTTTTTGTGATGTTTTATCTTTTATGAAATATGTGTGTAAATAAATAAATAAAATTTACTTATGAAATACATGCCTTTTATTTTTTGTGTATTTTATTTAACGCTCATTTCAATGATTTTGTAAGGTTCAAAACAATAAAAACACCATTTACTTATTTCAATATGTTTCGGTTTTGGCATAAGACAAAATTCAGTTTCGGTTTTGGCTGAAAAAAGTTTTTTTTATTAATAACAAATAAAAATACAATTTAACAACTAAATACATTTTTACATTAATCATATACATGTATTTACATTTAAGTTTCCCATTACGTAAAAGAAATAAACAATTCTTGTGTACATAATGGGGAGTGACGTCTTACAAAAGTTTGTTTTATTTCAATTAATAATATTTTTAGGATAACATAAATAAATTACAAAAAAGATATAAACGATGTTTTTAATCAGTGTTACATAAAGAAGAATTATAGATGTAATTTTTCACTTCTTTCTTAAATATATTGTATTCTTGACTGTACTTTTTATTATCTTTGTTCATTTTATTGAAGAAAAATATTCCTCTGTAAGTATAATGATGGTATGCAGTAGTTGTTTTTAATTTAGGAATTAAGATATTACCACCTGTTCTAGATCGCGTACTTACGTTTTGCGACCCAGAAATACTACTATTTATTTTATCTTTATGTATTTGAAGCAAACAATTCTTTTTATATAGCAATTTTATAGCTCAAACCTTAATTTTTTTAAATTATTGAACAGTGGGAAAAGTAGACGGTTTTTTCAAAATAACTATTTTAATTAGTTTTTGTATTTTTTCAACCGGTAAAATATTAGTTTTAAAAGCACTACCCCATCCGATTATTCCGTACTGTAATATGGATTGGGCGAATGAGAAGTAAATTGATTTTAATTTTTCGATGGTTAATATATTCCTTAATCTAATAAATACATGTTTAGGATTCTCATTATATTTACAATATTATTTATTTGCTACTTCCATTTTATATTTTTATCTATTATAATGCTATTTTTTTCAGTGATTTGAAGGCAATTATCATTATGAAACTTATATCCTTCATTGCATTTTGTTGTGTGGATACAAATATTTATAGGAGGTATAACTTGTTCTTTCAATGTAAAAGTGACGTAATATGTTTTTTCAGTATTCAGTGACAAAATATTGTCATCGAACCTTTCTTTTAATTTATATTTGATTTTAAATTTACTTCGTCCCATGAAGATCCTCTTATAATGAGTACAGTATCATCAGCATATAAAATAATAACACTCTTCATATTTTGTGTATTAAAAATATTATTAACATTTATAATAAATAAAATAAGTCCAATTTCAATCCCCAAATCTAAGCAAATTATTTTGTTACTAAAAGTGTCATTAAGTTTCACTATCTGTTGACGTTCTCTTAAACCTTTTATGTTATACGCCTAAGCATAGTGGCAGAATAAAGATGAGAATATCATCCTTATTTAAACACTTTAATATTTATGTTATTCCCATCCTTATTCTACCACTATTCCTAGACTAACTTTGTACCAGGTTTAAAAATAAGGCCCGTTATGTTATTCAACCATCATTATTATGATTACTGTTATTGATGTGGGAGCCATGTACACTTTTGAAAAAAATATTCTATTTGACACTCCGGAACGTGCTAATAAGCCATTGGAGTGGCTACATCTACAACAAAATATGAATCAAGTTCAACCCTACGGGAAATTGGATACAAAAATTGTTTCAAAAAAAGTTTCTTGAAAATGTACGAAAAAATATTAAATCGCTCTACTTTGAACGACGTCACTGGTTCATATGAACTAACCAATGATAGAGAGCCGAAGGATATACGGTTTGTTTACCGTTAACGAACCAATCGGGAGAACTGACAGAGAAGAACCTCTGACGTCACAAGAGTTATTTCAGAAATACCAAACTTTAAAAAAATCATAGCGCTGATAATACGATACCTACATAATTTTTTTGGTCTTAATAGTTTATTAACACATTAAAAAATAATTTAAAAATACTAAAGTTCCTCTCATTGTGTTAAAAAAATGTGTATGTTATTACTTTGAACATATTTCAAAAAAAATCTTTGTTAATAATTCTGGCTTTTTCTTCAAACCATGTAAATAATCGAATCAATTGCTTTACGTGAATACAAAGGCCAACTATCTATAGGCAGAGTGGTGAATATTACGAAGCATGTAAAGTGATCCTGTCGGCCTCATGGTATAGTGTTCAGCACGTTTGGCTATCATACAAAAGTTCTCGGGTCCGAATGTTGACATGGTTGACATGAAATATTTATTTAAAACGGTGTTTTATGACTAAAATATTTTAAGCACCTGTTGCGTAAGATTAATCATTTCACCTTCATGTTATAAAAAAAGGTACGTTAATTTTGATATACCAATTGCACTGCATTGGCACACCAAATGATACTTGTATTGATCATCTGTAACATGAAGGTAAAGTAATTATCCTTAAGCTTTGGGTACCGGCCCAAAAACATGAAATATATACCACCTTTAAATGATATTTCGTATTAACCTTCCCAAGATCGAACCCGGAACTTGGTAAGCGATCGCACCAATTACTGCACTTTAAGCCGGACGTATTTTCAGACTCAATTTTCATATTTCAAATTTCAAAAACTCGTCCAGGATTCCAGCTCTAATTCAAACGCAGTTTATGTATTTTATTTGATTTTTTTAAAAGCCCTTTTGGATTTAGATTAATTTTTAAAAAAATTGTTGCTTTATTTACATTATATTTATATTAATAGTATTTTCAACATCTTTTGTAAAGGTTGTCTGAGTTTTGTCTGGTAATTTATTGTATGATTTCAGTCCCCGGTTTATTAGTCTCGACTGTCCTTGTTTTAGAATGTTGTATATTATATTGTTCAGTTATTCTCGTATTGTGTCCATGTTTACTACAATTATCGCGTATTATCGGACACACAGATAATTTATTAGCTTTTCCTTAAAACAAGTAGGACCTGTGTTTGGTTCACTAAACTTTATCGTTTGGTAAATCAAATAAGTTATTGATGAATAATGCAGTCACTTTTTCACCGGCATAGATTAAAATAGACGATAATAAAGATAAATATGCATTCAAAAGGGGGGTGCAAAGCTTTCTATCCGTAATCAGAATGCACTTAGATAAACAAAACTCTCTCTTTTTCTTGCGGTATAAAATTATTTGACTACTCTGTTAGAGAGCAACGTTTGACTCTGTTGAACTTTGAGTTTCTCATTGTGTTTGTTTTTGCTTTAGCAAAATACTAGTGGCCAATTTGAAAACTATATGAGAAACATATTTTATAATGCATCTCAACCACAAAATTCCGGTAAAAAAATTCCAAACTTAACTTGAACAAAACCATAAATTATCAATTGAGGAATTAAATTATTTAAAATTTATTTGAAAAAAATATGTTCTTGAGAAATATCGAAAAAAAAATGTTCATAATAGTTTTAAAGATGTATGAACTAACTTAATAAAGTATAAATAAATAAATAATGCCAGAGAAAACATAAAAATCAAACTCACGATCAAAAAGAAGGCGAAGTTAAAAAATCCAATGTATTTATATATTTATACACTTTATATACATGTATAACTTACGTAAATATGCATTTATAATGGACTTTGTCCGTAAATAAATAAATAAATAAATAACGGCGGGTACATTGCCTCAAGGCAATTTCTTCCTACCTACTCAAAATCAGTGGTATTGTATAATATAATATTTTTTCATATTTTTTTATCATTTTATTATTTTTACATATTTCCATACTGTATAATATAATATTGTTTATAAAGTATAATATTTTCAGCATAAAAAAAACACAGATATAGAAATTGACTAAATATCTACACTGTTAAGAGAGAATGGTGGAAAGAGGAGGAAAGGGGAGGAGTAAAAAAACTCAAAATTTTAGGAAGTGACATTTCATACGGAATTTGAATGTAAACAATGAAGTCTCTGACATAAGTGCGTAGATTATTACAAAATCAAGCAGCTTTTACTATAAAAGAGTAGGCTAAAAAATGAGCAGTGAACGGGCATTGAAAGGGTTCTCTTGCTAATATTGATTTAAATTATAAATTACTAGCTTTTACCCGCGTCCGCTCGCTTGGTATAACAGAAAAATTACGTGGGTAATTATTAGTTTAATAACATAACCACAAGTATTTTTCCAGTGGAACGATATATTTTTTCGGAATAAAAGGTAGCTTGTATCGCTTGCCGGTGCTTCAACTATGGCTATGAAAAAAATACGACTTTCCGTTAGTTTACGTGACGACGTAGAATTTTTATTATGTTCACAAATCGAACGAAAACAAAAAGCAAATCAAACTATTCATAGATAAAGCAAGTCAATCATGGAAATTCACAGAAATAATTAAAAATTGATTTTTTTTTCCAAATAATGTTGCTCATTGTTAATGTATTATTCATTTTTGTCATTGTACTTTTTTGATTCGAAGTGAAAAAATAGTGTTATAATTATTTTCTAACCTCTCAAGCTATCTCGTTGTTCTGTTGAGCCGTGAAGGAAACACAAATAAACGAACACACCTTTGCATTTATATTAGTGTAGATTGTAATAAAATGATGTTCAAAATGCGGGCTCTTAAATGTATACTTAATGTTTGTCTTTAAGTCTTCGGTGATATTTCACAGTGTTTATGTTCGTTTTTTTTATTTTCATTATTTTTGTTATTAATACGATGTCTTAATCTTGCAATTTTAAAATGTTTTCAAATACTAACTTATGCACTCTACTTTTACAAGACAAACTTGCTACTTATTTACATCCACAAACATCCTCACCTTCTATCTCACGCACAAACCCTTAGTCTATTCCTACTTGTTCATGAATAATGTATTTTTGTGGATATCGGTAATTGGTTTCATTTTGTGTTTTTTTTTTTGTGATATGTATATTTGCTGTATTACTGTTGATATTACAACGAACAAAATAAAAAAAAGCCAGTTAAAAATATTATTATATGGGAAAACGTATTTATTAAAAAAAATAAATTGGATACCATGCTTTATGTCCTAGGTTCGATACCTGGACTGATGCCTAAAGCGTACGATTTATTTCTGAACATCGCACGAAATGTAAGACTGGCCAACAGAGGGCGCTGTCAAACATCATGAAACAATAACCACCAGACAGATCGCTCTCTTTTCCACGCTGACAGCCTCCAATGAGATACTTAACGTTTATTCTCTAGTGCTCTTAAATATGTTTTTTTATCCTCATCATTGCTAACTCTTATGTAAGTGATCCTAAATTACATGACCTTCCCTTTTTAAACTTTTAATTTATTTATTAATTTAAAATTACACTCGTTCATATATAAGTGAACTTATTAAGGCTTTTTAGGCTGTGCCGGTGTCGAGCCATAATAAATGACAATAAAAAATACAAAGTAAAATTAATTAGATTGAAATAAAATGAAATGTGGTGTAGTAAAATTAACAATCCAGAAAAACAAGGTATAAGTGATAAATAATAAAATTCCAAAGAAAACAATTAAAAAATATATTTGGACATAAACATTAAAATATAAATTATAAAAAAATCGATTCACACATAATCTAATATACAAAATAATATTATCATTGAAATCAACAAAATAAAAGTAAAATAGTAAAATGTAGAAGTATTGAAAAAAAAACAAAGTAATAGTATCAATGAAATCAATAGAAGAAGAATATATATATATATATATATATATATATAAACTTAGTTGAAATGATAATTGAGATATGGTTTCCAGAAACTCACTCTACACTGTAGAAATAAATAAAACGCCAAATTAGATTGAGTACAAAATTAAATTATTCAAAAATACATAGTGAAAAAACATAAAAATATCAAGTTATATAAAAAACAAATGAAAGTAAAAGTATAAGGAGAAGGAGTTTTGTCAGTTTAATAATAATCATGACCTATAAAAGTTTAAAAAACTGCAATTAACTAATATTAAATCGGAATAATCTTTCGATGAATCATATTCCAACAAACTGATCACGTACGTTACATTTGCAATTCTTGTTTAGTGCCCTATGCACCATCGATGGTTTCAGAGAAGTTGAACTTACAATTTTGTTTGACTACAAGCGTAGTAAATAAACCAAAAAATCGAATCAAACAGTCAGATATTTTTTATACAATTACTAAATTTTTTACCTGGTTTTGCTCGGGGTCGAGTAAAAATCAATTTCTATTGGTTTTGAAAAAACATTGAAACAGACAAACAAACAACAACAAACAAACAGACACAAACTGTTTTTATAATTTTATTAGATTTATGTTTTTAATTTATTTAGATTTATTTCATTTATTAATGTAAAGTTCTCTGGGCTGACCCTAAGTAAACGGGACATACAGTTAGGAAAAAGAAGATAGATTTATTAACTTTTTTTTAAATAACAAGTTTCCCATTATTCTTTTCTTGGGATTTTTAAATTGAAGCCTTAAATCATTTTTTTTGTTCCATAGAAAGTGTTTTAGAAAGTAATAAAAATCCTCAGAAATTTTTACAACTGAGTTGTTAAAATTCTTAGAGTTAATTAAATTTGTGTTTACTGCTAGATATTCCCAAAGGCGTTACAATTTAGAACATTCTCAACGTGCTAGTTATATATTATTATCTTCAAATTAAGCGCTGAATGCAGTAATAAACTTTTATTTTTATTGCGGGCCGATTAATTGATTTCCGGAAAATTTTTATGAAGGAAGTTAAATAAAATACGTGAAGAATTATTTTTTATTGGATTGTTAAAATAGGTCCTTTAAAAGAACACCGCGGAATAACTAATTTTTTTATTCTTGCTTCATCAATTTTATTTATTTAAATATGTAAGTGGAAGTTTTATTTAATAAGTGTACTGCATCTGTTGTATTGCACCTGAGCGATTTAATTGCAATAGTCCAAAATAAACAGTTTAAAGTATGCAAAAATGTTTCTGAATATATTTTTTATCCGCATAATTAACGGATTAGAAAAAAAAATATTTATACAACCTTAAAAGCAAAAATGTCAATGATTTACTATAATTTTTTGCTTAAATCCAGAAATGATGTTGGCGCAATGATAAAAATGCCATTGTTATTTCAGAAGACAATCAAAACTTGACTACCAAAGTGACTGGACTTTAAATTGTGCCTTTGTTTTTACGAATGAATATTGGTTAACTGATAGTGCGGGTGTATTTTTAACTGCTTTCAATGTAAAAATGAGTTTTTTGATTTGTGCCACTGTTATTTCTGGAGTGCGGTATTATTTTTGAAATGCGAAGTTTTTTTCGTGATGTAGCAATACGGTATTACTTAAATTTTAATTTATTTTTAGTTACATTGTGGATTGCACATTCGTAAATACCCGACGCATTATCCACTCGAGATGCTTCCGTAGCATTTAAATATAATACTTCTTGTTCGATTTCGTTACGCTACAAAATTTCCCCTAAGTAGCGCATACTAACGTCACTAAACAAAAACATTAGGGTGGTCCTTGAAAACAAATATTAAAATCTACCCCTTTATTTTGTTCTATGATACAAAAAAGATTTTCACAAAAGTCTTAGATTAAAAAAAAAATGTCTTTGGGGTCACTACTAAGTATTGAACTTTTAAAATAACTGAGTTTTTTTTATTGTTTGTTATTGTATTCAGAAAACATAAATATATATGTAATAATAATTGACATGTAAATTAAATATAATTTTCTTTGCTATAGGCTTAAATTCATTCGTAGTTGTTTTTTTAAAAAAAAATCGTTTGTAGTAGTCATCTCTAAAATGAGGTTAAAAAATTCCAAAAAAAATCACTATTTTTTTTTACAGAGTTGATCAGAATTACAGGGTGCCCCAAAGAAAAATAAGAAATTAATTGATTACCCTCAATTAAGGATTACCTAATAAACATTCCAGTTTTTAGTGTAGTTTCTTGGTTGCGCCGTTAAAATACTCAAATGTTTTAAGTATAACAGCTATTTTTTTTTAAAAAAGGAAATATTTGCGTTTTTATTATTTACCCAAATATTTAGATTTTGGGGCCATTTTCAACGAGTTGGAAATAACTCAGGATTAGAAAATGTAAATCAAGTTGGGGTAGAGTGGGGTTCGAACCTCGGATCTCTGATCCGTGAGTCCGCAACACCAGCCTTGTATTACAAAAGTTTTTTTTTCTCTAGGTTATTACTAGGGTGGATATCGCGTCAAGATTCTCCATCCGACACGTCTGCTATTTATTTAGCTACTTTGGAGGGATTCCGAAATATTCCAAACAGAAAGCGTCGGGTATTTTTAAATATGCTAGCGGATTAAATAATACAGTTTTGTGTGAAGGGTCAAAATGAAAGTTGTGGGTACAATAACTCTTTTTGACCCTTCAAAAAATAAACAGTTGAGAATAGTCCATCTGGCGGTGTATAGATTGACGCATTTGCCTACCATGAACTTTATTTGTTGTCGATATTTGATCCCATCAAGGTTGACAAGAAATGTTTACTTAAGCAGTTGTTTTACATTTCATAATATTTTAGGCCCTAGACTGGTACTTGAAGCGGTAAAAAAATTATTCTTCCCGTTTGCATATCACAAATAATCAGTGATTTGCTGCAATTGGTGTACTAATGGTATTGTATTGAATAGACACGTTACAAGTGCATAGTTTATGGCATTTCAATTTATAGTTAAGCGCCTTCATTTTCTAACGCACATTCTTTGTTTTCAAACTTGACGCTTAGCAAATAAAAGCCGTTCTATCTGATAAAATACTGTTTTAATTACACTGCAACAGGAAAAAATAGAACTGATGGTGAAATTTCAAATAACTTCCTCAAATTTCCATTCTCAAAATCACTCGCAGACAAGTGCAGGCATTGAATGTATAAAAAATACATTCCACCTACTGACATGGCTTTACACGAGGGAGTGCGGATATTATCCAATGCCTTATCCCATTGAGTTCTTTCAGGGTATGCTTGGTTACAGCAGTTTAAAGATCAGAAGGAATGTATATTAAACGTTATATTTATTTGCATTGTTGCGCGGTATTATTGACCTTGAACCCTGAAATTATGCGGAGCATTAGCTTTTATTCTTTATGAATCCGAATAATTACCTAAGACAGCGTCAGCATAGACTGTTTCACATTCCAATATACAGGACCAATCTGCCAATGGTTACGCCAGTTGGAAGGACTATCTCTCTGTTAAAAAATATTACTTTGGGTATTGTCATTTTTCACGTCTCTGAGGGAGTTTTTCGTTACAAGATTCTCTTACTTTCTTACATATTATTACATGGATATTATGTATACTGTTGTGTTACTTAAATATAAACCTAACTTCACCTTATTATTTTAACTATTTTTATATTTATGAACAAAGATATTTCATTTTATAATGTACATAAATTTGAATTAATAAAATTTAAAATTGAAATTGATTTTGAAATTGATCGATTCTAAGCGGATTTCTCCTAAAAAAAGTTGTATCATTCATAAACAGAAGCTTTTCATTTAATACGTTGATACTTTGTGATAATTTTTTTGTAAACAATTTAAATATTCGAACTAGTATCGAAGCTATGACTACAAGTTTAACAGAAAAAAAACGTCACAATCGTAGTACAACGACGCATGTGATTTTTTCAAACTTTACACGAGAGCAATTTTTATTTTTCACACTTTGTATTATAACTTGAAATTTCTAAAGTATATTCTTTGAAACTTGGGTTAATTATATATTTTTTTCAAACCTGAAATAAAAAACCTTTGTAAAACACTTTTTAAAACAAATATATAAAAAAGTCACTGTGGCATTTTTTGCACGTCCATCGTTGTTATACAATCACGACGATAAGAACTAAAAAAACATGACATGTGTATCGTGATTTGCCATCTGTTTTTTTCCAATTATTAAGCTTCATTAACAGCGTCGTCACGAAACATCAAAAATACTTCATCTGAAAGTCAGCTCATAATAGAGTGACATGTCTTTTCATTATGTCGTCTATCGGATTTTGTCTCGGGGATACTGTCGCAAAATCAGAAGTCAAAACTTCGAGAATCAAACCCCGCCGTAGGTATAGGTATATATAATTATTTAAAACTCGATGAAGAAGACCACAAAATTAAAATTCAAAAATTTAAATAAACGATTCTGGTACTAATACAATGTCCCGATAAGAAAATATTATGACAATATTTATCTCGACATTAGATAGTTCATAGGTTTGGAAACTACAATGAATACATTAAAAAACTACTTTTAAATGAATTCACAAAAGTTTTCTTCCCACAATTACCTCATACAAGTTCACCTTTCTTTCTCTTCGTTAAGTAAAAATGGAGGAAACTATATGTAAATGAGTCTAATTAACACCTCCCCCAGAAGTAAACTGTGAGTTTTAATCTTTTTCTTAGCACGAGTTTGCACTAATACACGCCGTTGAAAAACATTTGTAGACAGAAATAAAATAATCTGTTAAATATGCCAAATTAACATACGCCCGTCTTCATGTCACGTCCCCTTACTAAATATCGAGAGAAACGAACGAAAAACAAAATAGAACGTCGCCGAAGACAATGGTTGGAATTGAAAAAAGGACCATTTACCGTTGGCATCCGAAATAGATTTTACTACGCGCATTCCACACACGCAGAAATAAGTCAAGTCTCGACTGAGAATTTGTCTCGTGGCCAAGATTTTTACTTTTAGTTTCTGTTCTAAATTGATTAATATTTTTTTGAAAAATTGAAATGATTACATTTTTTAATAGTATTGTTAAAAATATTTTAAGTTTGGCCAAATTTATTTTGACGTGAACTAGATTTAGCCAGTTAGAGAGTTATCGGAATTAACATAAAACAGTATAAGACGGGAACATTTTAAAGAAGGGAATATGGATGTCTCGGCTTTTTGTGCTTACGACGTCTTATTAGTTGATAAAAATAAAAAAAGAACTTTAGTTAATTTTTATTCCTCTTGGCTGCATGTCTTATTTACTTGGGGTCAGCCCTGCAAGTCCTCAGTCTATACGTCGGACAAAGAGATTTGTTGTTTGGTTTCTGTTTTACGGCCGGTTGCCATCTGACGTAGAAATATTAACCCCTCTTGCTAACTTGGCTCGGGATGCCGCCATTGACTATTGTTCCTCCGCTGCCATCTGCAACACGACGTCCTGTTCGACGCCACTGTCTCCCAACAGCCTATGGCCCGAAGTGTATCCGTGTGGCCTGTCCCTTATTATTTATTAATTTTATTTCCTTAAGTTAGTTAACATGTACCACTGAATATTTTTTTTTTCAAAGATAAAAGTTCTTTATAAAACACACATACTTAAACTTTTAGACATTTCTTAAGAATTGTAAATAACTTATGCTGGAAAAATGAAAATCAAGTTGGGATAGAGTGGAATTTTAACCAATAATATTAGATGTGATTGGTATATTAATGAATTGTTCCATGCACCATTATGCACGTTACATTTCCAATGAATAATTCATAATCATCTTCAGTTCTCCGTCTGCATCCTGTGGTGTATAGGGCACTGCAGTGGTTCTTCAATTGCAACGTTACTAGTTAGTTTTATGTACCTGAAAGGTAAGGTAATCACTCTTACGCTTCAAGTGCTAGTCCCGGAGTAATAAACTATTGCATTGTTGTAACACAATTGAAAAAAAATTTTAAGACCACCCTACCAGGAGTCGAACCTAGGACCTCAGGCATGGTAGGGCAAACGCACCTACCACATTTTTTAACAAGATGGACTAATCTGCAATCGATATTTTTTCAGGATTTTACGCTTCAGGTACCAGTTCTGGGATAGTAAAAAATACAGTTAATTGAAATGTTGAATGCCCCATGAATATTTTACATCGACTTTTCCAGGAATCAAACCTGGGACCTCAAGCATGGCTGGCAAACACACTTGTCACAACACCGCAAGTCAGACTTGTCTTCATTCGATGTCTTTTTTCAAGATTTTTACCATACGTCGTAGAGTCGTAAATAATGTGATTTATTTGATCTTACTGTACCTACCTAATATTTTATTTTTTTGTACACTTTAAAATTGTAATTATTTTCTCTTGTTTGAAAGAAGAAAGAAGGGAGGACTGATAGCTCTGTATTACTCCGTATGGATCCGCGGGCGGAAGGTTTTTTAAGTCCGAGTAAACAAAAAACTTTTTCTTTTATATTTTTTTATTATTTCAGTATTATTGCAATATTTTATTTATTTTTTACGTGTGAAATTATGCGGAGTGGCTATTTCAATGTACGCTTTTTACTTCTTTTTTAATGTATAGAAAACTATAATTGGCCTATAAACTTGGTTTATTTGTAATTTTTTTTTTTTGTTGTTGTTGTTGTTGTTGTTGTTTTCTTTTAATAATGAACTTTAAATAAAATGATAATGAGTCAACCCTTTACTTACTGTGCCAAAAACATGTGCGCATTACGGTGCTGTGTAGTCAATAAACATGCAAAAAATTAGAAATTTTAAATTTTAAAAAAAGGAGTATGCAGCTTCAATTATTTATAGTGAAAGTCAAAACTGATCACATTTTAAATTTAAATGCTAAAACATGAAAAACCTATTAGCTCGTGTTCGTAGCATTGGCGGAAAAACCCCCTTGTATGAAACTCGGAGAGCTACTAACTGGCATCTGGCAGAAGTACTGGCAACTTGTGACGTGTGAAATTTTCTCTATCGTTTCCGAATACACCTGAAGTATTGAGAGTGAGACGTAAACAGTATGTGCGACAACATTATTTATTAGGTACTCTTTTACTCCATACTCTGCAATACTTTGTTTTTTGGCTGTTTGTTTCTGTAAAATAAATGAATAAATAAACATGCGACACATTGGTAGACTTTCTATTGTATTGGTAATTTATCTCTAATTTTGGATAAAATGCTTCTCCTGTTCTTGTTCTCCTGATGTAAATGTAATATGGAGGAAACCGAAAAATTTAACCAAGAATTTGATAAATTTAAAGTGATTTTAAGGATAAGCAATGTTTATGGGAAGGAAGAGTTAAATAACTTGGCCTCGAACTAAAAGAAGACAATCAGTCTGTGCGCGTACCGGCATTTTAGTCTGTAAATGTGAAGATTCTTCCCCAGATAGCGTAGCAATGGATGGTGACATAAGTAACGGTCTGTTAACATTTACAACGAGACAATTCCAAGAATATATTCAACCAAAAAAATCTTCCCTCGTTTTCAATTTGCTAGGGACTTAAGAGGTTAACAATGTAAACTTGTTTTTTTACTTATTTTTTTTTAGTTTGCGTCCTGGCGGATAGGAAAATGATAAACACAGATCTGTTTGTGAAATAGAACCAAATCCCGGAGGAGTGCTTTCGAGTCAATGCTAATAAATCTTTTCATGATAACAATGTTTGATTATGTCCAAATGCTTGCAGACTGGCTGGATTTCCTCCCTAGGGAGTTGTTCATATTATTTCAGCTCTTTAACTTCACAAAAGTCAACAGATGGAAGAGTTGAGGAAATGTGGATGTTCAAACTTGGGCAGAACGGTGAATGTTACACAGTGTGTAAAGTGGCCACTTAAACCAGCCAATGACAGGTCATAAGCCCTGTAAATGCCTAGACTTCCATATCCCCTTCTCAAAAATTTTTCCCTCTCTGTTGAAATAAATTTTCATGATAATTTGTGCAACAACAATTTAAATTGGATAAACCAAGCATTGATTTTGTTGGCTAACTTGTTGGATAACTTATATTTACATATAAGTTATTAATTAAAAAAATACTTGGTACTTCCACTTATTTATTTTGACCAATTAGTCTGAAGATGCCCATTAGAGGGTGAAAGCGCTAATTGGTGAAAATAAATAAGTGGAAGTGTACCAAGTATTTTTTTGAATTATAATAAATTATCTTTATTTATCATAATTTACACTTTAATAAAATAGTTGATTCAAGTTTATTGTGTGAATTGGTGGATTTATTACTACTATTACTAGTACAACCATCACGCTATTTCCCCGTAGGGGTAGGCAAAGAGAATGGACCGCCACACACGTCTATCCTGGCATACATTCCTGGCTTCTTCCTCATTCATACATCTTGTCATACACGCCCTTCGGTTCTGTCTGCTTTTGACATGACCAGACTTAAGATTTTGGTTTATCTGATCATGCCACGTCTTCTTTATTCGTCTTCGTCTCACGTTACCGTTTGTTTTTGCCATATATACATGTTTTACCATTCTTTCGTCGTCCATTCGTTCTACGTGACCAAACAATCTCAGAGACCCATTCTTAATCTTATTAATTAAACTTAACTCGGATTCGCACTCTCGCCTGATTTCATTATTCGTAACCATGTCATACATTGATTCCCAGGCATTCGTCTAAGAGATCGCGTTTCAACCGCGTTCACTCGGCTTTGTGGATTTATTATCACTGTTAATTTCTGAAAGTCAATCAAACATAAAAAAATGTTATGTAAATTGATTATGATATTCCTAGCTTTCAACATTCTCAATAAATAAATTGACTTAACAAAGTTATGTCTTCTAAATATTCATAAATACTGTAATAACGTTTTTATTAAAATGCTTTTAACTCTTTTGTAAATACTTTGAAACAATAATTGACTACCTTTATAGTTTTTCGCACTAACTAATATTTGTACCGATAACTATTCATTCTTAATTAAAATTTGCATTTTGTAAACAAATCTTATTCTGTTCATTTATTACTCCAGTGTAGGATTATTGGGTGGGGAGGAGCGTATAATAACATAATTAATTCTTTGAGAGTAGTACAAAAGCAAACCGTAAAGCAATATTAGTTATAGAAAGATCAACGTTTTTAACAAAAAATATATTTATTATTCCAAGTTCTTAACTTTTACAATATTTACAGAAAAACTAAAATTCAGTTTTTTAAATATTTTTTTTAAATTAAAATTTTTCATTGATAAACTTTTGCGGGTAACATACGTGTAACAAAATATTTTTACTTTTAAAATTGACATTCTACTGTTAATAATAATATTTTTAACATCTTTTGTAAAGGTTGTTTGAGTCTTTTGGTTAGTTTTGTCTGGTAGTTTACTGTATGATTTCAGTCCATGGTTTATTAGTCTCGATTGTCTTTTTCTCATTTAAGAAGGCTGTGTATATTTTTCTGATATTCTTGTATTGTGTCTATGTTTACTACAATTATCGCGTATTATCGGACACAGAGATAATTTATTAGTTTTTCCTTAAAATAAATAGGCCCTGTGTTTGGTACGCTAAACTTTATCGTTTGGTTAATCAAATAAGTAGTTGATGAATAATGCAGTCACTTTTTTACCGGCATAGATTATTGATAGATATTATGTTTATGTTTACTACAGTTTTTTTCAAGTTTTAATTTTTCGTCTACAATTACGTCAGTGGCTTATTTATGAATACAATTAAGGGATTCTAGTTGATCAATAAAAACATTACAAAAATAGAAAAACAAATAAAAGGAACACTTTAAATAATAAATTGATTAAAAAAAAACTATTGCAAAACGTCAATAACAATATTCTACAGCATAATGTACAAACATATAAACATAGGATTATTTTTATTCAGGTTGAACTTTCCAAAAAAGAGTCAAGCTCTTGTGAACTAGGCTCTTGTGTGCACATAATTCAGTATAGGTCTCACACGCATAAGAGTACACTCTGTACACGCATAAGAGTAGCTCTGTACACGCATAAGAGCTTGCCTTTTGTTTTGAGAAGAACAGCATTAAAAGCAAAAAATACGATATTACACCATATTTATATATTTTTTTAAGATCTTGATATTTTTTTAAAAATGCGTTTTGAAACTGAAATATGTTTTTAATTGTATTAAATAAAAAAATAATAAAAAAACCAACTATTTATTTTGCCGGATTGTGATATTGGACTTATGAAAAGTCGATTTTTTGCATACTTTCGTGGCTTAAACAATTTATAGATAAAAAAGAAAAATGGTAAGAAAAATAAGATTTTCGAACAAATTTTATATTTGAAACGCTCTTAAATAAACACTCACTGTTTCCTTTTTTCAACAGGAATAAAAATTAATGAGACCGCTTAAGCACTTGGCTGATGTATAAAGCAAAGACCCATTTGTGTTAAGACGGATCATAAATCCAGATCCAACGAGTCGTTTAACCAAAAATAGACTTCGAAAGAAAAATATTAAACAGTCTTGTCATTCTTCCCCCGAACGTCAAAACATTTCACAGATAATTATGGAAAAATAAAGAAAATAAGATTTTTCGGAATTCAGATGCGCAATTTGACATGCTTTCTGAAAACTTGTTTTTATTAATATGTTATCGTAACATTTACCCACGTTTTTTTTCGCATTCGAAACTCGTTTTATTTTATTTACTTACTTTATAAAATTTATATTTGAGGAGCTGACTTTTTGGTTATTCATTATAATTAAATAAGTATTTTTAAGAAACTTTGGTTTTAACCACAATTTTTTCGACGGACCAGTTTCAAAGCTATTAATTAAAGTTTCTTTTGCAAGGAATAATCAACCAACGAATCCTAAAATTTGGTAAGGAATCAAAAATAAAAAGTATTTTAAATTTTAAATTTTAATAATATTTTTCATCCTATTTTATTTTTAATGGTATTAACATATTTAATTGAAAAGTATGCACTTAATAAAGTAGCTTTAAAACCAGTCGGTAGAAAAAAGAAGTGGTTAAAAACAAAGTTGTTTTACATTTTTTTTAATGTATTTTATTTATTATCTATCTATGCCCAGAAGGCTCTTACATGACAAAAAACTAACGCTTATATCTAATAAACAAGTATCAAAAAAAATACGTCCATAACTATTTTTTTTTAAATTGTAAAAGAAATATTTGCATTTTTATGATTTACCCAAATATTTATTTTGAGGGCCATTTTCAACGAGTTGTAAATAACTAACTATTAGAAAATGGATTCAAGTTGGGGTAGAGTGGGATTCGAACCAGGGACCTTTGGTCCGTGAGTCCGAGACACTTGCCGCGGGACCACAACCCGATATAAATAAAACTAAAAATAAAATACTGCGTGTAGCTAAATATAAATGCATAGTTAAATGTGTTTAAAAAATAATAACCGTTTTAGGGAAAAAATAAAGTTACAGAAGAAATTATTTAAGTGTAGGTGAGCAAAGTAGAAAAAAATATATGATTTTGACAGCATTTGAATAATATAAATTAAATTGTTTTATACAAAATGTATGTTTTGTTTTTAATGCGTTAAAATTACAATCAAATATATCCACATAAAATAAATTCATCAGAGTTAACAAAACGTGGCAGCCTCCGTGGTGTAGTGGTCAAGACGCTTGATTCACGCACGAAAGGTTCTGGGTTCGATTCCCGGTGAGAACACAAAAATTAAAATGTAATTTTTCTCAAGCCTAGGTGCTCTGTGATGTAATTCACTACTGTAATTAGGCCTCCTGGACTGTTGTGGTGCAAAAAAAAAAATGTAAAAATGTTTTTTAAAAAATGTAAAAAACAAAATCAGAACTGCGCACGGGTGCAAGAAAAATAAAATCAAGTGGGGATAAGTTGGCCTCTTAATGAAGTAATTGGCAAATTTGCCTACCATGCTTGAGATCCCAGATTTAATTTCCTCCAGAGTTTATATAAAATATTTGTTCAACAACGCTACAATTTACTGTCTCTAGATTGGTACCAAAAGCTTTAAATTGATTGTATTTAGATTGTGTAACAGATGATCAAAGTACACTGTGATGTTGATGTTTCAATATAGTGCCCTCGGCACCATTTGATGTGGGTAAGAGTATGATGTTGATGATATTTTTGCATGTGTTCTTTTATTTGAAAAAACATGGAATAACAGCAATCTCCGAATATTAATATAATAATTAGTAAAATTACTAACAATGTGTAAGTCAAAATGTTTATAGTAGGCAAGAGGAATTTTCTAGATAGGAACTTAGAAGATCTTACCTTGTTGCAACATAGCGGAAAAACATTTTTGAGAAAGAAATATTACAGTCTAGGCATTTTAAAGGCCTATCACCTATCATTGCCACTTTTTACAGTTTGCGGTGCCTGGTTGGTGAAATAATTCACCCAGTTGAATCTAACCATGATCAAATCAGCTTTTTTACTTTACAAAAGTTAACGGATGGAAGAATTAAGGAAATGAGGATATTTAAACAAAAACAGAATGGTGAATGTTTCACAGTGTGCAAATTGGTCACTCAAACCAGCAAATGACAGGTTAAAGCTCTTGTAATTGACTTCAATATTTCCGTCTTTAAAATATGTTTTCTCACTGTTGCAACAAATTCAGAATAAAAATTATTTATAATTTTTTTCATTTATTCATTTTTTCATAATTTATATCATAATTTATCTTATTAAAAAATATTATCATAATTTTTTTCCATTAAAGATTAAAAATAAAAATAATGTGACCTCTCTGGGGATACCCGTGCCAAGGCCACTTCACAATATACTTTTTTAAAGTTTTTTACATGTGAGAATAAACAAAGAAGACTCAATACACAGAGATAATTATAAAATTTTCAGACAGTTTTAAATACTACGTTTATAAGTTTGTTTTAAATTTATGTGCACCTTTATTATTTATATTATAAAACGTTCAATAAAATAACAAAACATAACATTAACCATACATTTGTGGAGCAGTTTATTCAATAGTTTTTGGGGGAATAAGACAATCATTATTATTATTTCTTGACTTTCATATTAACTTCTATAAGATGTCTTTCATCTCTATTGTTATATCTAAATCTTAAGTAATGATTTTAATTCATAAATGAGATGTGAAACTGTTGTCCCAAGTTTGTTTTCCATCAGTTGCAAGAAAAATAATTTTATTTTTCAATTGGTGCGGTGCTGGAGTGTATTTTTTATAACTTCCTTCCAAATCTCATATCTCATATTTCCCACCTGCTGCCAAGCCTCTAAGTAAAAGTTTAGCGCATTATTCTTTTATATGAAATATAAAATATTTATTATTACATAGTTAAGCAACGACAAATAACATTTTCCTCGTACAATAATCCTGAGGATTGATGTTCTTTATGTGCGTATTAAGGATTAAGTGTTGGTACTTGAAAGTCTAGAGAAGCTTATTGATTTTCAACTCGGAGATAAATCGGATTGAATAAGCTTTTGTTTTTATCGGCAGGGGTGAAACAATTGGACGCTACAATTTCGTCTAGCATTCGAGAGTTCAATATTCCCATTAAGTCTAATAAAGCATTGAATCAAAGATGTGTCCCGAGTGTCTCCAATTTTGATGGAATAAATTTAGTTTGAACTAGTAACATTGTAATTTATTTCGTGGGAGAACTCTCGACAAAGGGATGATAATATTTAGACATGTCTGTAGCCAATATGTTTGCTCCGAGCTAACATCAGCTAATTCAATTACTCAGCCTCACGGTCTAGGCATATACATATGTACATTATGTACTTACATACTTATTATTTATTACGGTTTTGTTTACTCTATTTTGTTCAGCGTTTCGGAAAGATAGATAGTAAAATATCGCAAGTATTTTTTTAGCATATGCTTGAAAAATATTTCAAAATAAAGTGAATAAAACAGTACTAGTTACCGAAGTTAAAATTATCTGGATGAAAAATGAAGTATTTTTCTCATTAAGCTGTTTTGTACACAAGAGTTCATGTTTTGTTTTTTTTTTTTCATTGAGACTTTATTCAATAAATTACACATTTTTTTACAATATTAATACAATATAAAGAAAACAAAGTATTTAAACATATTTTGTCCCGATAAACTATTAAATAATAGTTTGTCACCGGGTGCTCAGGCATTAGTTCTAATTTATAATCGAATACAAGAGTACTGACATAATACCGTATACGTTTACGATAATTAACATTTATTATTTTGTTTCTGATGCTTTGAAAAATATTATTAAGACAGAAAAAAAAACTCAACAAAACCAGATAAAAATGGTGAGAAAAAATAAGAAAATAGATTTAAATAATACAATTAAAATGAAAGAAAAGCTATTTACTTGAACATCTTTAAAATATAGGAAAAAAATATATCTACACATACATAAATGTAATGTCATAAATGTAATCAAAACACAATAAAAAATTTACTTATGTAATTTATCTGAAATGAATAAATCAGATATAATATATTTTAATTATCTTGAATAAATTACCCGTAATATTTTGTGCCAGCCCTGCATTAAATTTAAGTACGGGCCCAACGTATGTAAAATAAGTATTATAGATAAATATGTATAGTAGCCGATGCTTGAAGCTGGCTTGGCCGTGCTGGTACTGCACTATATTATACGAATGTAAAGACAGAAGTAGTTACTCACGCACAGTGCATAGGTAGCTCAAAATCACCTGTATTGGTAGTGTTCTTGTACTGTCAGCGTGCAGCCAATCAGAAAAATCCTTTGTGCCGTGTCCTGATAGTTTTGATTTCACAATAACAATATAAAAACAACAAATTCTTAAAAAAACGAATGAATAAAACTCTACTTAATATGCAATATCATGAGATATCTATCCCGACAAAATGTAGGTTCACTTTTTGGTAGTGTAAGTGCGTTTAAACATACAAAAAAGATTAAATTATTCAGGAGACAAAATAGCGTGACACTACGTGCGATATTTATATATATTTATCATTTTTAAGTATTATTAGAGCATTTTTTTTCTTTTTTATTATTACCTAAATAAATACTAGCCACTTTGTGTTTATGTTAAATTATTCTTAATTTTAGTTTGTTATATATATATTTAGAGCATAAGATTTTCTCACTTTAATTGTTATTTTTTATTTGCCATCTTGGAAATTTTATGTTTCTTTTTACTTTTTTTTGGTTTTAAAAAAAAATATTTTGCTATAAGTAATTTGTCAAGTTTTTATTTTTCAATTGAATTATATAGTTATATTTCATATAATATATTACATAATGAATTGTTCCCTGTTGTGATTATTTCTGTAAAACTTTTTATTGTTAAAGGTTCCTTTAACCGTTATTTAAAAAAGTAAAACAAAATAAAATAAAACAATGTAAATCGAAAATTTCAATTCATATCCAGAAAAAAATAAAATAATAAGAAAGTTCAAACTACAAATTAAAATCAATATTTAATTTTTTTTAATAAGTGCTTTAATTATTGTCTCATTAAGAAACATTAAATACGGCTCTTGGTAATTGTACGCATATCTCAATAAGTTTTTGAATAAATTTTGCAGTATATAAGATAGAAAAAAATATAAGACGCCTGAAAACTAGACTCAGACTCGTGGTGTAATGGTCAGAGCGTTTGCCTACCATGCAAGTGGTCTCGGGTTCGATCCTCGACATGGTTGATATTAAAATATGTATTAAAAAGGTTATATTTACACTAAAATATTTCATAGTCCCTGGACTGGTACCTGAAGCATAAGACTGATCATCCTACCTTCATGTAACAAAATAATCAAGATACGCTGCGATTGCTGTACCAACGCAGTGCCTTATGCACCATTAGGTGCGAAAGGGGATTGATGATGATGAAAACCCCACTGGTATATACATATTATTTAAGTTTTAATTTCATTTTATTTATTCCTTTCATAATTAAAAAATAAATGATCTGTCTTCCTAGAACATAATTACATACTTTTTATTGAATTTATTTCTTAAATTAATTTTCTCTTTTCAGCAATTAGATTTATGTCATAAATGATTTAATGAAATGAATAATTTTTATTAATTCAATTTTCATTTTTGATTTTCTTAAACAAGAAAATGCATATCATCAATAAATTGTTTAATCTGAAGAACTTGATAGAAAATATTCCTATTATTTATAATTAAAATCATTCGTATATCATGCATTATAAGTGTTTTAGTAGGAAGAATTATATAATATAATCAACGTCTTTCATTAAATATATATATTTATCTTTAATCAATCTTGTAAGATGACCTTAAATTTATTTCATTATAAATTAAAATTTTGATTTATTTTACAAATATTTATTTAAATGTTCAAGGACATACAAACTCGACAACCTTTTACCGAGTCATCCAACATCTAGAAATAATTCTTTCTCTTTTTATATCACTGGAAGAATGTGAAAATGTCGTTTATTGAATGTTACTTAAAAAGATGACAATACAACTGCGCTAATTTTGAATGGTATTTTTATGACCATTTTTTGGGCGGCTCTTATAATTAAGAATGCCAGGGCTGAGCATTACCTTAAAATATTACGCATTCACTTAATGTTTTTTATTAGTGGAATCATTTTATAATTAAATTTATAAGCATAATATCGTTAATTGAGGTTTTTTTTCTTGGATTCCCGATAGACGAAATAAGGCGAAATAAATGTATCCATAAGACAGGGCGGAACAATTGTCCCCTGAAAATAACAATTGTGTGTGTTCCAACCACTTTATATCCATTAATTTGGACAAAAACAAATTATTACGTGTAATAAATGGTGCTATGGATAAATATACATTTATTTCATATTTATATACCATAAAGTCGGAAAAATCAGTGCACGTGCATGAGAAGATGTATGAATGTAGAGGAAGCGAGATCTACGTGCAAAGACAGAGTGATATGGTGTTCTATCCTCTCTGCCCAACTCTTCAGTGAAACGGCGTGATTTCTCCAAATCACCAAATTGGAAGTGATATCTTCACTCCATCTAAAAATACAAGTTAAAATAAAAAATAAAATAATAGAGATTACGGTTTTCAGTTTTCAAATCAAACAACGAATTCGGAAAATGTTTGGAATTGGAGACCCCCGTTTAGCCAGTTTTTGAAGATGTAAGTTACAACCTGCCGTCAGAGGAAGCCAATATTTTAACAAATTGGTTAATTTTCAAACTAAATAAATTTACTTTATTGCAGTTTTACTTGTTTATTATATGTAAATGCATATTTGTTGATAAAATTAATTTATGTACCCAAAAATGTCATTTTGAATATTTATTATTGCTTACTTTTATGTATTGAAAATGTTTTTACTAAACTTGTTACTAAATTAAAATAAACTTTTTTATAGTACTTCCTACTCCCTACCAATCTCTGTAAAAAAACGCCTTAAGTCGTGCGTTTGTGACAACCCTGTTTTATAAACACCTGAAAACTTAAAACGTCTTCACTAAACAAACGACTACGCCCCCTTTTTAAAAAATCGTACAAACTTTGGAATAGTACGGACTCTAAAGTGTATATACTCTAAGAGTGTATCACCACAAATATTCATTTTATACCACGTCGCTGATGATCAAGTTCTGTGTTTTGAAAAAGAATTAACAATTAAAAATTCAAATAATGATTAGTTTTTCACTTTTGTTTTAACTCTGTACTCTTGTGCGTAAATTTTTTTTTAAAATTATTATTATTAAGTAAATATATTTATATAAACCATGAAGTTAACTTTATAACTTTCCTTTTAAAGCACTTCCTTTTTTTTTTTTTTTAGTCTCTTTTTTTTCTCATTCTTTTTTTTTTCTCTTCCTCTTTTTTAAAGCTGCTATTTCCTGAAATTTAGTTTTTTTTAAATAGGTAAATATTTATATTTGTTGCAGATAAAATATTTCATTTTTTATATATAAATACTGTTTACCATCGTATACTTTTATCGATGTTTTTGTTCTTTTTTTAACATTATGCTTTATTTTGTTGTATTTTTTTTTCACTGGTTTTATTGTAATTATGTAAAAGTTCATGGAACAGTAAATAAATAAACAAAGGATCAGAAAGTCAAAAAAATATTTTTAAAAACATATATATATGGCCATCAATATGGTTAACCGTAAACTCAAACCCTCGAAAATTCATCAAGGAGTTTTCCAGTCAAATCCCTACCTCTGAGGAAAATTCAGTCCGTAACTCCTCTTTTGAAAATATTTTTTATCCTTGAGAGCTTAATACGCTCTTCCAAAATATTGAACAAAATTAGTAATTTATAAAACAGCACTATATTGATCACATGCTCATCCTTTTTTAGAATATCCCTTCGTGATCTGGTCTCTCTTCTATGTGGGCCAGATAAATCATATCAAATCGGTGCAAAATAGTCCGCTAAGAAAAGCAGCATGGATGATTGGCCTGGAGAGGGCAGATTACACTTACGGAGAAATGGAGTCAATGTTGAAAATCTCAAGTCTACAAAAACGTACAAATGACATTGACTGTAAATTTATGCTTAATTTTTGTACCATCGTTACTGGAACAAGTAGCATTCAATGATCCGATCCGACGGTTGCGAAATAATAATGCGCTGTTCCTTTATCAACACAGCACAAACTGAAGCTTGCATGCACCAATGTACCGATAGTGTCACATTGTAAACTCGAGATAATATTTGGACTTTTTTGGTGAAAGTTTTTTTTAAATAAATATTTGCGTTCTTATGATTTACTCAAATATTTCATTTTGAGGGCCAATTTCAATGAGTTGTAAATAACTCACTATAAGAACACTTTCTAGATTTTAGCAATCACTAAGATAGACCAGCCTTGTCATTAGGTAGAATTTTTTTTTGTCCAAGCTTTAATTTTTTTTAGTTGTAAATTATTTTAATTGTACCTGTGTTTATATTTTAAATGTCAAAAGGACTAAATAAGTACGTAAATAAATAGTTAAAATAGCTATTTTTTTTATTTGGGAGCAATGCTTCTTGTTGAATTGTTTAAACTAGGCAACGCCTAAAAACACTTTTTTTTTTCTCTTACACCAGTAAATTTTATCAATTTTTACTTCACGAAAGTCAAGAAATGCAAAAACAACCAAAACATACATAATGTATAACCAGCCAATGATGGGTCATAAGCTCTGCAAATGCCTGTACTTCCATTTCCCTTTTTGATTTTTTTCTCAATTCTTTTTCAATAACTTTCAATATTGATAATTCCCTAAGGGATGCATTGTCTTCAAACATTTGGACAAACTCAAAATCAATATTTGTTGACAAACATTTTTTGTTTTTTTAAAAGTTTAACGATAGTTTTTTTTTGTTTACCTTTTTGATAAAAAGGTTTTTATTATTATTTAAAAAGGCTAAAATAATGTAAAAATAAACTGAATGAAATATGTTTTTAATGCTTTAATTTAATTAAAATAATGTTTTGATTCTCGGGTTCTGTATTTTAGTTAAGCTTAATGAAAAAAGATTGTTTCCGTAGAAATCCACAGAATTAGAAAAAAATATAACTCATTTGAGGATTAAATCAAGCACATTTATTAATTAAAAGTCTAGACTTCCAATTTTAAATCTATTCAAAACAAATGGTTGTTAATTTGTTAAAAGAAAAAGTTTATTTGTTAACTGTATGAAAGAGTAACTCAAAATTAAAAAGTTTCTTCTATTTCTATAAAGTTTTTTATTACCAAGTATTAATTTATTCTATTTTTATGAATCAGACGTTGCCCTTATTAAATTTTACTTTTTATTGAATAATGCATTCCTTTGTAATTTAATTTTTCAGTTTATTTTGTATAATATCGAATTATCATCATCAATGGCGCTACAGCCCGTAATGGGCCCTGGCCTCCTCCAGAATTTGTCTCCATTCGTCTCTGCATCCTGCGATTCTTCTCCAGGTCGTCAGGCCAATTGCTCTAATGTTACTTTCCACATTATCCAGCCATCTTAATTTTGGTCTGCCTCTGCTTTGTCTGCCTTCTGGAGGGGTATTTAGAATCTTTTTTTGGGGTGCGGTTATGATTCATTCTTTGCATGGGCCATGTGGCCCAACCAGTGTAATCTTCTTATTTTGATGAATTGTGCAGTGTTGGGTTTGCCATACTCTAATTTGTGAATCAACAGTCTCCTACCACATTCCGTTATGATTGACAGCACCAAATATATTTCTTAATATTTTTCTTTCTTAATACTTATACCATATTTTCATCTCTTCTGATCATAAGCCAGCATTCGGCACCATATGCAATGACCGGTCTGAGAAGAGTTTTGTAAATAATGGTCTTAGTTTTTCTAGTGATCAATTTGGATCCCAGATGTTTAAACAAGCCTGATTATTTTATGTAGAATACCTGATTATTTTATGACATGACGTAAAAAAAATATTTATTTAATTCACCGCCCCTAGTTTAAAAAATGTTTTTTTCATCCTATCCTAAATTATTTCATGGCTACCATTTAACTAAAAACACTTGGGTGTTAGCACAAGATTTTGTTTTTTTTTTCAAAATTAAAAATGTGCACAAAAAGTAAAACAAAACAGTAATACGTCATTCAAAAAAAAAATTGCCCTATAAGATATTATATTTGTTTTTACGTACAAATAATATTTTGTTTATAAAGTTTATATTTGAAGCACTAACTTTGTGGTTAATCATTATAATAAAATAAATAAAACAACTTTGTCTTTAAACACTTATTTTTATTGACAAAGAAGCTTGTTTGCTTTGAAACCGGTGAGTGAAAAATAAAAATTAGTGGTTAAAAACAAAGTTGTTTTATTTATTTAATTCAATATTTTGTTTGATTACAAACAAAACTCAAACACACCATAACGCCGTTTCCCCGTAAGGGTAGAGAGAGAGGATAGAGTGCCATATCTCTTTGTCTTTGCAAAGAGACCTCGCTTTCTCTACATTCATACATCTTCTCGTGCACGCACGCTGATTATTCCTACTCTTGACATGTCCATCTTCAAATATTTGAAAGACTTGATCGTGACATGTCTTTCTTTAGTCTTCTTCGTTTTCCGCATCCATCAACATTCGCATCGTAGATCCTTTTAGCCGTTCTTACGCTGTCTATTCGCTCTACATGTCCAAACCAACGCAGACACGCCTTTCTTGATTCTGTCTATAATGCGTGTCTTGGCCGAGCCATTCAATTACAAATGCTCTTTAACTTCTCTAAAATCAACAAATGGAAGAAATGAAGAAATATGGATGTTCAAACATAGGCAAAATGGTGAATGTTACACAGTGTGTAAAGTGGCCACTTAAACCAGCCAATGACAGGTCATAAGCCCTGTAAATACCTAGACTTCCATATTCCCTTTCTGAGGTATTCTCCTTCCCTGTTGTAATTTGTTAATCTTATTTATTTTTTCTTTCATGTCATACAAGCTTTTACCTGAGGCTTTGCTCACGTGGTATTAGGGAGAAATTATTTAGGTAATTGATTAGTTGTGTCGTTTTAGTTGTCGCAGGAAATAAGAGTTTCGTTTATCAATAAGAATTTTCTTATTGAAAAGATACATATTTTATCAGGATAGGGGGAAGGGGAACCTTGGTCTTCCAACTATCTTCAAGCTATGAGAGAACGACGATGATCCATTAATCCATGGTGATTATCATGAATTCATCGTTATTTTGTTTATTAATAGAAAATCCTAATACATAAGCATACCAAAATAACATTAGACAAAGCAAGTCAATTTTAGAAATTTAAATAATTAATTTTACATTAATTCCAGCCCACCTTACCGCCAACTTATTTTCAAATAATGAAGCTCATTTTTTAAATATTATTGTTAGGATACGGAAACAACTTATCAAAATTCGGGAATAAACGTATCAAAATAAAATAAAAACATCCACTACCCTCCATCTAAATAGAAATCATTTAAAAAAAAATTATTAACGTTCATATCTGCAAGCCTTATCTCACAATTAAAAAAACTCTAATTTATTATTAATTATTTCTTAAATATTTTATTAATTATTTCGTAATTTTAAATTAATTTATTTTTAAAATATTTTATTTAAATATATATGTTTGCATCTTTTGATTTATATTTATGGGTTTTAAGGACAAAACTTTAATTAATTATTTTTTCGACCAGTCAGTTTTTTGGTTGGCTGGAAGATATTGCTTTTAGCAATAAGTCCGAGAAAGTACTTATTTTTTGAACTTGAAGTTTTTAATAAATTAATTAAAAATTGTGGAACTACATCTTAAGCCTAACTGAAATTATAGAATTCCTTAAGTCCATTTTACTAGAGACAAATAAGGGAATTCTGCGACACGTGGCACCTGTCCATTATTTCATCCACACGGAACATCAGCAACGCGCAACGGGAAGAAAGGAAAGGTCCACAGACACGACGCGTCCTGACACGTACACCGGCGGACATCATGGAAGGTGCAGGTGAAAACGCATCCAGGAGTTGAACTGCACAGTACCCGCAAACATCAACCGAGGGTCATAGCAAAGCATGGTTTTCTGCCGTAGTTTAACGGGGAACTCGGGAGAGTTTAAAATTTGGAGTAACAATTGACGGACAATGGGTGAATTGCGGAATACCTTTACTTAAGGCACCTAACCTAAATAAGCATTTTAACTAAGAGTGAAACTATTATTAATCATTGACCCACTACACTTTGGACAATGCGAGCGTATGTACACACTATACAAATCACGGCACTTAAGGTAATAATACCTTATAAAACACAGTTATTTCTTTAAAATTTAAATTTAAAAATTAAATTTCTAGATTAGGTCTATAGAGTTTAAAGTGGCCAATTTTGTTGGACACACTCGGACGTTCACACGATGGAACCCACGTTAACGTTCCCCAAGAAGTGTGTGGGCGCTGGCTCCTGAAGGATAACGTGAAGTCAGGCTATAACATCTATTCGTTTTTGTGTGAAAAAGACAAATTCATTGTTTTTAGCAAGTAGTAAAAATACGTTACTCATAAGCACGTCTAATCAAGGACTTCGCAACTCATGACTGTAAAATTAGATGTTTGTTTGTCCCGAAATTTTAATGCATAGCGGAAATTAATTAAAAAAACACTTGTACTCACTTCAAGAGACTCCAACATTCTTGGTAGTTCTGAAAATATATAGCTTTATAAAAACAGGGAGGTTCAAAATAACAAAAATTACTTAAATAATTTCGTAACATTTTTTTTTTATTATTATTTTTTCTAGATTCAGGATGAAAATAAGTGTCCTATTTCACTTTTCATCTCTTCATCTATGCCTATGCAAAAAAAAGTCAATCGCTCGCTCAGTTGAGACTTAGCTTACTTATTTATTATATGCGCGAGGGCATTTTTAATTAGTATTCCTGTATTTCTCTATATTATGTGTAGTTTTTAATCTTCTCGTATATTTAAGATCATAAAACTTCAAGCAAAAAAAAATAGCTTTAGTGCATGCCAAGTCCAAGCAAAAGAGCTAGTCTTTCTTAAAGTTGCAGTTTTCAGATTGACTAAATATAAAAAACAAGATTGCAGAAAAAACACATGTATCAATTTATATAACTATAATATTCATTAATGAAAAAATAATAAATAAATGTTTTAAAAAATTATAACAGTTTTGGACAAAATATTAAAGTTTACAGTAGGTATTATTGAAGTATAAGTAAGCAAAATACAACAAAAGTGATTTTAACAGCATTCAAATAGTGTAAGTTATTTTGATTGGATCGCAGTATGAATTTTCAGTATAAAAACTGAGAAACTGAGTCTAAAAAATAGAAAATAAAATATCAATTTTTCCATACTGTTTTGAGCCGAAAGGTATAGTCAGGATTGGAGATATTACAAAATAATCATTTCTACCACACGCCACAACAAAAGAAGACTGCATTTTAATCAATCAAAATAAGAATGTATTTGCGGCTTGTATTATTTACTTTAAAAATAAAGCAATGTCTATATATAAACTACGTAAATTAAATGTCTTTTCTATTTTTGTTACGCTTCAGTGCAATTTATCTAGTTGAATAAGATAAAAATATTTGAAGCATGTTTGCAGGGGAAGAGGATAGTGAGATAAGAAACTAATTTATGGTAAGGCATAGTGTTGTCAGCCAAAATTGCTTCTTCACACGCACTGAGAGCTTAAGGGTAGAAACTATAGTCACTTTTTATCAGGCAATAAAAATTCATATCAGAACGCGCATTTATTTTTTTAAATCGAGTTTTTAATGCAGCTTGGTTAGATATTTTTGTATAAATTAAATATGTCTTACTGTTCGTCGCCTTTCAGCCAAAAGTCACTAACCGTAAAAAGTCCAATTTAAGTTCAATACGCCAATCAAAGCGCGAAATTACGCTCTTTGACATACAAAAGTCACCAAAGCTACGTAGTTTAAAAAAAAGTTGCGTCAATCGAAATTATGTGTTGTTCGTGAAAATAGTGGAATAACTTTCAATTAAATATCAACAAGCATTAATCACTCAGGGCAGATATAATTTACTGACAGTTTAAGCCGATCTTTATCTTTTATTATTTTTATCATAAAATAACATTTGTTTGTGTTTGTGTTTATGTATTTGTTTAATTGAACATAAAATAATAAGCATGTTCAGAACTAATTTTTTTTATATAACATATTTTTAAACACAAAATTAAATCATTATTTTCATTTTTAACATCCTGTCACTTTTGGGTTGTATTGTGCAGATTATTTATTTTATGTTGCATTGTCCAGATTTTGAATCTCCATTTTCTGTTACTTAGTTCTTTATTTGTCTCAACTTATTATTTTTTTTATTAGTACTTAATTAACATAATTGTCGTTCAAAAAATTAGTAAACACACATTTTATATTTTTGTTTCTTAATTTTTCGTAGATAATATGCTTCCTTGATTATTTTGATCTCTTACATTTCTTTCTTGCTAACGAGAAAACTTTTTTACTATGTTTGCTTTACAGAACTCATTTCATTATTTTATATCTTTGAATTTTTTGAAAACCTTTCGGATATATGAAAATGTATTTATGCCTTATGTACCATCAGGTGCGTATAGAAATGATGATTATAGAACATAAAACGTTAAAAACTTTTTATAAAACAATTGTAATTCAAATTATTTTTATTGAATAGTTTACAATTATTATGGCAAAAATTTATTGCAATGGGTTAAAAAAAAACCTGATAAAGAAAAAATGTCATCCAAATTTTATTTTAAACAAAATATCAGAACAAAAAACTCTAGTCATATTCAATTACAAACATTAATTAAATTTTTGACAGATACTTTTTCATGGGATATGTTATCTGCAATATATCATATTTTATAAGAGTAGCTGGTAAAAATGCAATAAAATTTTGTAGTTGCATTAAAATATAATGTTATTTTTTGTAAGAAAATAGTCCGGAAAACATTTTTTTTTGAAAACGAACTGGTATCTTTCTACGAAAGTACTTTGATTAATCTCAAAATATCCCTAAAGACTTCGACTAATTGAGCAATATATTTAGCGGAAATTCCCCGACTTCAGATAAACAACTCTTTGTGTGATAAATGGTCGCGAAGCAATTTTAAGCTGAATACATTTTTTAAATTCTCAGAAGAGATTTTTTGTCAGAGCATCTCGGCACAGTATTTGATTTATGGTCGGTTCCCTTCGCTCAAAAGATTTTTAATACAACAGCCGA